>NW_017275390.1:1681876-1766850 GCF_001594065.2 Cyphomyrmex costatus
CAGCATTATTATTAAACAGCACCAGTTTTATTCAGTTAGTAGGAACAGAACAATGAGATAATAAAGTTGTTTTTAACATTTTATTTAATGTAAAAATACAAATACAAATAAATTTTAATAGTATTCATAAGTAAACATATCCTCTAATTTTTACTTATAAATACATTACTTATAAAATACATTAAAATGATATAAGTAAATTATATCATAGCAGCATGCCTAGTCATAGTTTTACTACTATATGTATAATTCTTATTTTAATATATAAAGTAATCGTCCTTTGTTGCAATCAATTTTTATGCGAAATGTAATATACCATTTCATTATTTTATCGAATAGTGCAGTACCACATCGATCACATCACGTTTTTGGTTATGTACGACGACGCCATGTTTTGTCGAACTAGACCAAAGAACTAGACCTTGGCCAGACTCTTAGTATAGGGACTCTAATTTGGAACCGTTTCGTTCTCTCTCATTTCGCGCATGCGTATAGCCGTATACTCTGAGAGAGGGGATTGAAAGAAAGAATAAGGAATTGGAAGATTTGGAAGAATATTGCGCATCTAGAAATCACGTGACAAAGAAGTGACCAATAAGAATTGTCTCAAAGTAGACGTCATCAAAACGAGGGAAATTTAAACAGGCAGTTAGAAATAAGACTAACTTATGGCTTCAATAAAAGAAATATAAGGAAAAAAATAAAGAACAACGGGAATGTAAAACGAAACTGGTATTCGGAAGTAGGCAAAGAAAAGGTTAAAGGACGAAGATTATGAAAAAAAGAAAAGGAACCGGTATAGCACTATTGATTACAGTTATATAATGAAATAAATGAAGAATTGACGAAATTAGAAGAGGGTTTAAACTTCATTTATTTCATTATATAGAAGAGGGTTTAAAATTGATAGAACTTAACATGTAAGAATGTAGATAAGTAATTTGCGAGCATGAAATTATAGGAATAACTAATATGGATAAGCTAAAGTTATAGAAACTTGTCCAATACATCGCTGAAATATTGAATAGTACTCTTGAGCTTTTATTTTCATAGTATTTTACCTTTGGCAACGGAGAGATCTTGCTTCCTGCAAACTTCCAGCCACTTCAAACCATTGCATTATCCTTCGGGAAAGAGAAGTATTGAACTTTTCTTCCTGGCATATTTCTCGTTTTTCGGTTATAATTCTTACAACTTTTTACTGCACAGCTCATTTTCGAAAATTCTTTTTATTGTTTATCACTGATGCACGTACACCCACGGTAATTAATTCTGTCCCTCGGAAATTTTCACAAAATGAAAAGTGACCACCTTTCTATATTAATTGTCACAATCCATGCACGATTAACGTTGCGACTGAACGTTAATCGTGCATGGATTGTAACAATTAATATAGAAAGGTGGTCACTTTTCATTTTGTGAAAATATCCGAGGGACAGAATTAATTACCGTGGGTGTACGACAACGATAACGAAAACGATGATCAAGGAGCCGAACCTACACGAACCGCTCCGGAAACAGCCGAGGTGATGACGTCAACATTTAGACTCCCCCACCACTCCAATTCCTGCGCAGTGGTCTACCATCGGAATAACATACCCTTGTATGTACAGTTCGCGCAATTAATGCCTTCCAACCCTATGACGTTACATTCACTCTTGAAGCATCGCGTTTACTTTCTCGGTCGTTTTCATATTCATGGCTATAGTAGACAAATCGTAATCAGCCGGCGAAATTGCTCGAATTTCTTCAACCTCTATAGCCCGTGTTCGTGACACCTCGAATGTGTGTGATTAAAGTTTTATTGACACTGTTGACAGTCGTAAATTTCGTTTGAAAATATATTTACATAACCAAATTTTCAATTATTTACGACACATAATTTATCAGATAAGTTGCTATTCTTCCTTTCTGTATTTATTTAAAACTCTATAAAAAATTATGGAAAAAAATCTTTGTGCATTTTTAATGTAATCAAATTTTTAATTATTTACGGCTCATAATTTTATCAGATCAGTTTATTACAATATTTATCATTTGCATTTTGTCTTTTTATATTTATTTAAATTTCTATATAAGATTAAGGAAAAATATCTTTGTGCATTTTTCTTCTTTTACAAATGGAAACGAACAAGAAGAAATTTTCAACAAGAATAATTTGAGTCTTTTAAGATTTTGGATTTCTTGGCGTTATAGCCCAAAAAGGTTAGGGCTAGCGACGCTTTATTTTCCCCTCATCTGAGGGACACACTTAAAAAAGAAAAAAATCTTCTTAAACCATCTTAAACAGAATGTAAGTTGTAAAAAGAAATTATACTGTATATTAAATAACTTGTTTATAGGGGTAAATTCTGTATTGTATACAAATTTTGGAGTATGATTACAGTAATTTTTTTTTATTTACAGAATATTATTAATAGGCCTGCTCTTTTTGCCTGCACTGTCTGAACTGGTACATACAGTGCAATAAGTTGAAATGAAACAAACGTATATCTGTTTCACTTCAACTTATTGCACTCTATGTACCAGTTCGGTAAAAAGAACAGGCCTAATATTTCCGTCGTCGTTGGAATAACATATATCGAAATATGTATGATTTTTAGTCTTCTTGAGTCCAAAATTCAATTAAACAGAAATAAGGTTTGTTTGACATGCGCAGTCACGAATTGAAAACGACTATCAGAGCGACAGAGAGGACTAATGAAGCGCAAGAGTGGGGGAAGTTATCCGCCGTCACTTTTTGGCCTACCCTTACTACCGATATTTGACCGAGTTTAAGCGGGGAGCACAGACTTTTGCATAACGCATAAACCATATACATAAAGAATTTGATTGGTCCATTGACTCATGCATAAGAAAATGGGCCAATGAAATTCCTTATGCACATGCTTTATGCGTTATGCAAAAGTCTGTGCTCCCTGCTTTAAGGTTGATTTATACTGGCCGTAAACTGTTAACTTATGCCGTAATCTGTAAAAATTGACCAATCACAGTCGAATGAGAGGGGAATAATCGATTATAATTGGTCAATTTTTACAGATTACAGCATAAGTTAACAGATTACGGCCAGTATAATCCAATCTTTACTCTCCTGGTTCTAGTCTTCTTGCCCTTGTATTTATATCATGGCTATACGCATGCGCGAAACGAGAGAGAACGAAAAGGCCCAAACATGAAGGAAGATATAAGGAGACTCCACTCGGTCTCGCCAGTCTACAAGACATGAACCCATTTTAGGTTTCGAGTTCCGTTTCCGATTCTCGACACTCGCAGCGCTCGTGAATTTAGTAGTGCTGCGCATAATGAGTGCGAGTAAGAGAAATGATCATTTCTCTTACTCGCACTCATCAGAATCGGAAGCTGAACTCGAAACCTAAAATGGGTCCACTTTTATTTTACGGAGTGGAGTCTCCTTATATCTTACTTCCTGGGCCCAAATGAGTGCGTCCTTTTCTAGA
The DNA here is from genome assembly GCF_001594065.2 of Cyphomyrmex costatus. Classification (NCBI taxonomy): domain Eukaryota; kingdom Metazoa; phylum Arthropoda; class Insecta; order Hymenoptera; family Formicidae; genus Cyphomyrmex; species Cyphomyrmex costatus. The sequence goes on from NW_017275390.1 coordinate 1,685,335, forward strand.
TAGGATTACCCCCACTCCTACAATGCGTACTCTAGTACTACTATCTGTATGGTTAAATCTCACTTCTCAGTAAAAAAGGAACGCGCATTCAACTGAGTAATGACGTCATAAGTGAGAATTATCTGAGAATCGGAGTAAATGGAAAGCAACTGTTCGTTCGTCAGGACTCAGGGGTGCTTATTCTGTAACTGTTTTACACGTTTACCGACAGTTGTCGGTGTCGTTGCGCAGGTATTTTGTATGGCAAAAAAGTTGCGCAACGACACCGATATAACTGTCGGTAGGAGTGTAAAAAAGTTACAGAATAGCACCCCAGGAGTCCTAGTCGTCAAAACGACGAACAATCGAGACGAGCCTCTTCGCGATTGGGGATCAACGCACAGTCGAAGTCGGCAACACTTTCAAAAATATAAAATAGAAAGCACTCGATCTCCGAAACGTGTCCGCCGCGGCTGAGTGGTTCTTCGGAACTGATAACACTTGATTAGACGCGAATTGACGCGATTTTTACACTTCAAATTGGAGTGAAGTTTAGAGCGTTAACGATTTTACTTCAAAAATAAGAGTGAATCTCTAGCTAGTTTTTGCTAAATAAAACCTAAGTAGCGCGTCGATTCGACGTGACATTTAACTTTTGGACGACGGTGTTCGGTCAGAACGACTTTTTTAAGGTGGTACATTCGCCGAACACGGCAGCGAGCAGCGCGAAATGTCGTCGGGCGTGATAGATATCCTCGTGGACATGGGTTTCAGCATGTCCAAAGCGTAAGTTCGTAGATAAACGTCGCATCGTCAAAGTCTAACCTATGTTGACGATTCGACGGTTTTGTTACAGCGAGAAGGCCTTGGAGATCACCGGTAACAAAGGCGTGGAGCCGGCTATGGAATGGTACGGAGACGTTGCTGTTATAATTCTCGTCGCGTTGTGACGTTATCGGTTTGTTATTGTAGGCTGCTGGCCCATTCAGATGAGGTCGAACTAGGAGTACCAGGACCCGCTGTAGGCGAGAGTGCTCCAACGCTGTCTACCGACACACAGGACAATGTTGCTGGTGCTAGCAGTCAACCGGTTTCCACGACTGAATCGGCCAAGTCTATGAAGTGCGACGTGTATGTTGAATTGCAAGGATAAGACTAATATGCTTTTGTTTACCCCTTAGGAAAACTAGTACTAGAATAGTACTGAAGCACACTGTATATTTGAATACAAATTGACATATTTTCAGTGTTAATAAATAATTTAATTCTTTTAGTCGCATATTTTCTATTGTTATAATAATCTTATAACCTTAAAAGGATGAAATTATTTATTAACACCGAAAATGTATATACCAAATTTGCATTTAGTTGTACCAGTGTTGCACTAGTTTTCCCAGTAAGAAAATGCTATAAGAACGTGTTCAGATAGGGACTGCCTAAACTACTAAAAACCTATTCTTTAAAACTTTCAAAATAAATCTCACTTTGAAGAGTAAAATCTCATTCTTAAAGATTAAAGATTGAGTTGTTCTTTTTTAAAATAGTATATTTACTCTTTAAAGGTGTTCTAAAACTTAACTCTGTCAATTCCGAGTATTATTTATTTTTGTTCAATATTCAGTGAATAACAAGATTAAAATTTGAGTTGACAGAGTCAGAATTTTAGAACATAATCTGGAGTGAAATTTTATATCAAAGAATTTAAAAAATATAATATACCTGTTGTGAACTATAGATTTTTAGTATTGTCAGTGTATTGGAACACAGCCTAAATGTTGGAATATATTAATGTTCCTTTAAGAGATTATGCTTTTGTATGGAATATCACTACCACATATAAAAGAAATATTTACTTTGCAGTTGTCAAAAGTTTTCTTTGCTTTAATTAGATCTAAAAAGATAGTTCTATCTCAACGAAATGTTCAACAAGTATACATGTTTTTTTCAAACTGTCTTTGTAGATGCGGAAAGCTCTTCAAATCTAACTTAGAAGTTGAATTTCATGCCACAAAGTCTGGACATGATAGATTTTCTGAAAGCACAGAGGAGAAGAAGCCATTAACTGAAGAAGAGAAACGGGAACAATTGAAGATGTTGGAGGAAAAGTTGAGACAGAAGAGAAAGGAGAGAGAGGAGCAGGAAAAGATAAATGCATTTGAAAGAGAAAAGAATAGGATACGATCAGGAAAGGAAATGTCCGAAGCCAGGAAAAAGTAGGGAACGAAGTAATATGAAATTGAAATAGAAAAAGTATACAAATCTATATTTTGTCTACATATGTGTAATAGGTTGGAAGAATTAGAGATGCAGAAGCTTTTGGAGCAAAGAAAACGAGAGAAGGCGGAGGAAAAGGAGGCAAGACAAAGAGTTCGAGCGCAAATCGAAGCTGATAAAGCGGCAAGACGAGCTAAAGCAGCTGCTGAAAGCAATCAAACAATTAATACAACTTCAGTCTCGTTATCTGCAACACCTTCATCTACATCTACGCATCACAGGAAGGATTATACCGAAACCAGGCTTCAGGTATTAATATAAAATGCGTACTAAATAAATATAAAAATATGTAAATCATGTATTCTTCAAACAATTACATTTTAGCTTAGGCTGACTAATGGACAAACCTTGACCCAAAGTTTTGGAAGCAAGGAACAATTATCTGCAGTGAGACTATTTATTGAAATGAATAGAACAGACGACAATGGTCCTTTCCAACTAATGACCACATTTCCCAAAAAAGTGTTTACTGATGAGGATTATGATACGCCATTGGATGTATTAGGTATGCTATACTGATAATTTATTATTATATACCTACATTTTCATACAGATATATGTATATATAAACCATAATAATTCCTACTATCGCTTATTGATTTAACGAGTGTAGTTCTATTAATTAATTATACAATTTTATCAGCTATAATGTAATAATTCGTTGCCATTGTGAATATTTAACATATTTAGCACATAAAGACATTTCCTGATTGCACTTTTATTTGCAGGCCTAGTACCCTCAGCAGTCGTGATCGTCCAGAAGAAGGCTGAATGATGTAGCCAGTAATGCCCTAATTTGTAAGCAAAAATACTAATGTATATTATCATACAAATTAATTATAAGACATTCACTCTAATATAATAATATTCTTTATTATAAATGAACTTGTTGTGTGTGATATACGAATTTCTTTTTTGAAACTGACTTCTGTATAGTCTTTTTTTCTCGACGGTGAATATTTATTACATTTAAAAAGATAACGTTACGATTAAAAATTAAATGATGAACCGTTTAAGGCTTGTGCATTAATATTTATAATTTTTAACCGACCTGCTTTTTTTACATTTTTTTATTCGTACGTGAAAGTATTATGTAATAATCTAGAAATTATGATAACACGTCTCAATCTGAAATATATTTCTAATATTACTTAAATATTGATTAAGAGATATTAGTTAAAAAGCTAAAAATCATTTTGTTTAACTTGTAAGTATTTATTGTTAATTTCTTGTCACGGTAAATTATTTTCAAATTGATTTGTATGTCATATATATGACTAAGATAAAATTATATAAATAATATCATGTATATAGATATATATATATATATATATATGAGAGATATTTATATAATTTATATAAATATACATATATGATATTATTTATATAATTTTATCTAGCTTGCACTACGGATATATATATATTATGATTTTAATTTTACCGTTATGTTTGTTTTACATAGTAATGTGGTACAATATTAGGATACACTATCTCTTGAGATCTGTTACAGTTGGTAGGAAATTTATATATGCCATCACAGTCTACCAATTGTAGTGTCTTGTTAAAACAAATCCTTATCTCTTCCACATATGAAGTTTTCGTTTTCTAGAAGAAAGTAAAGTTACGTTTGTAGTAAGAATTATTGTTTCTTCTTTTTTATATTTATAGTTTTCATATCCAAAAAAAAAATTATTCAAAACGACATTTATCCGACAATTTATAAACGACATTTATGTATTGAAACAATTGTTGAACTTACTTGGTTAACCACACACATTACTTGTCCCCGTTTATTTAATACTTTTTTAATTCCTGTTAAATAATTTTGTACCGTATATCTGTTGCCTGGCAAAATATTTGCTTTCGCAAGTATGTTTATCATATTGTAATTGTCGAGTAATTTTAGAGCTGTTTGAAAATATTTAAATTCACTATTTAATTCTTGTACTGAGATTGCACAAGTGCCGTGTTTATCCCATTCGTGTTTCCAGAACGAATAAGGTTTAGATCCTTTTTGTATATCGAGCCAGTTTTGTTTTAATTCATTTTCTATAGGTGCTAGAGCTGTTGAATTAAATGATAACGAATTGTTACAAAACTGCGGACCTATTTCGTTATATATCGTAGGCCAAATTCCATGAATAGTCCACTGGTTACGCTTTGGTAACGAGCAACTGTGTGTTTCGTTTGGTCGCGATTGACTTTCCCATACGAAACAAGTTGTCAATGGCCATCGCTGAGTAAATATCAGGACATCATATTCGTTGCGAGATTTTTGTTTTATGTTTTTTCTTCCGATCCATCTCCTAATAAAATAAAAATTATAAAATTTAAAAATAACAATTTTAAATTACAATCTATATCATTTGTAGAATGCCATTCAAATAGTTAGAAGTATATTTTGAAATTGAAAATTATATATATATATATCTGTATTGATTCAGATATATAGATATATCTATATATATATATCTATATATATATATATCTCTGTATTGATTCAGATATCAGATCTATCAGAAAAATTTAATGAGTCAATTGAATGTTCACGTGATTTCTTTGATTAAGTTAAAGAATAGCTTGTTTTGCGTGACGTAATCAATTGAAATAATTGGAAGTTATATATATGTGTGCTATAGCGATAAAGTATCGGTAAAATCAATAGAATTTTCTTTGCATTAAAAGATGCGTTAATAACACTCGTTAATATCTGCGTGCACACGATTGTATTGTAAATTAATTTATGCGATTCAAAACTTATGATTAATGATCTAAATTGATTTCACGCGACCTTCAAAATTAAAAAATGACTGATTAATCATTTAAAATCATAGATTATAATATTTCAAACAATTCATTTTGTTACCTTTATTACGATATTTATTATTGTACTCACCCGTGTGTAATGCATAGTAGATAAATCAAGACGATACACGATACTATGCTGTACTTGTACATTTTGTTGAGAAACCGTTTTATGCGAAGAGAGAGAGTGGAGACTGACCCGAGGCAGCGGAATTAAAGGCACTTAATGCTCCCACTACCTTTTTCACAGTTACCACCACCATCTTCATCGTTCTTTACATTGTTCGCAGTAGATGGTATTTTCTACCTGATCTTGTTGCTGGTTTAAACAGCTATATCGTGAAACGTATTTTCACTGCTACGTGTGTAATCATAAATCGCATATATTTCTTATTACGAGCGTTAACCAAATATAATTACGTTTATAATATTTTGTATTATAAGAAGTAATTTATTAAAAATTATTTAAGCTTATATAATAAATTTTAGAGAAATAATTTCCATATGATGTATCTCTTTATAATCTGTCGCGTTAAATAATTGGAATAATAATTATTTTTAATTATTTTTATACAATTATAATTACTTCTTGTTTGAGAAATAAATACGGCTCAATTCAAACAGCGCATATATAGTATTAAGGATATAATTATATTTTATTAAAAATTTTATTTTTTTTATATTGAATAATACGAGAGTAAATAAAAATTTGCTATAATTAATGAATACAATGACTGTGTATATCGAATTATTTAACATCGCCTAACTACATTTATCGTTTTATATTTTCTTTATTATCTATAACGCGTGTCCAAAGATAAATAGCAGTTATTATCATGTTAAGCTAGATACTTCGAAAAAGTTTTAGCAAATTTGTATAGTTATATTAACAATACAAAGATATAATTGATAGCATTAATTGCTATTTTTTTAATGATATTTTATAGTTGTTTACAGCAAAATCATTTTTTTTATATAATACTTTAGATAATTGATACTATAATACAAAATTTTTTTTTAGAAATATCTTGTTTTATACGAGAGAGGTCTACAATAGAAGTTGTAGCGATCGTAGGATCTTATATCGTAAAAAATCGATCAAAGACGATTATTTTTTTCATATTCGACTGTGATTGCGATTAATTTTCTATGACTTAAAACCCTACAATCACTACGACTTCTATTGTAGACTCCATCTTAAAATTATCCTTTGAAGCGAAATGCAATTGAAATTATAGTGTTGACGATATATATATATATATATATATAACTCTTTTTTTTATAATTAATAATTAATATCACTTCGGCACATCGTTGTATCGACAGTTTTGTGCTTTCGTCATACAATTTCAAAATACACTATTAAATCTATACTATTTCTAGAATACATTTTATTTGCTTAAAAAATATCGAGTAAAGCCGTAATCACACTACAGGCTCCCGACTACTGACTCGGACTCTCGACTATAATTCAACCAATCACAGCAATGCAGCAGCCGACTCGAGAATAAAAATCACTTTATTCGATCGACTCTAAATCGGATGTCGGGAGTTAGAGTCGGGAGTCTATAGTGTGATTACGGCTTAACGCGTATAATGTCAACACGTCACGATACAAATGAAACTGAAACACATAACTAACGATCACATAAAATTACTCTTCATGAGTTTTCCAATTATCTGAAGCATCTGGAAAGTTTTGTTTGGTTGCACTCTTTGCCTCAGCAAATAATATAAGATTCCTTTAGAAATAAATAAAATGACGAAGAGAGCGGCTAGATCGAACCAGAAATTCGGAGGTGTTTCTTGTCCTGAAACGCAGACGAATTTGCTAAACATTTCAGACATGTATAAATTATTAACAAGATACAAAGCTTTCGGAAAATTGTTAGTACAAAATACAAAGTTTTCAGAAAACCAGAGAAAGGAAATAACTAGTTACTTGTAACGTCGTTACTTTTCTTATCGTTTTAATACGTTCTTATCGTTATCATAAACGATTTGGCAATGGTGACTTTTTTTATGAGTATAACGGTGACATCAGTCACTCGATCGTTACTTGTAACGAGTTGGGAAAGTCACTCATTCTTGAAAAAATTAACTCGTCATTTGTAACCTGTTACTTTTTAATTGTTACTTGTAACGAGTAACTACTCGTTTTTCGTTATAAATTACCTTTTTCAGTGAGTAAACGCGTAATGGTGCAGATTATTTTTCAAAGCGATTGAATCTAAAAAGAGCTAATGAGAGCAGCGACGCAGTTAACAAGCATAATTAAAAATTATATATGAAACTTCAAACTATGTGAGTGAGATTATATAACACATTGTTATGTATATATATTTTTGATATTTTTTCATATTTTTTTATATAATTTTATAATTCTATAATTTTTGAATTGCGATCTTTGTAACATTGAAAATGACCTAACAGAGGTTGAAACGTCCGTTTCTGTTTTTCTAATTAAACTACGTAATTTTAACCAAATGACAATTTTTATTTACAAACAATTTTATAATTTAACGAATTTTTTGGCTCGTAGTCCTTTTTCTTATTTATTATTATATAAATCTTACAACGTATATATTAGTATATAAAATGAATTAATTTATTTAAAATATGTTTTTAATGTGGCTCAATAAATTTAAAACTAATAAAGGGGCTACGAGTCAATAAATTCGTTGAAAAAAATCTTTAATTTATTCTAAATATATTGCGAAGAATATCATGTAATTTGGCGTTTCGTATTTGATATTCGGAAATTCTCGTAAATGCTGTTATACGCGTATATCTCTTCATATATGATAGAATCTCAATTGAATAACTCTCCCAGGCGTCTAAGGTATGCTTCCACTACAATACCTTACTGATGAGTCCAGTAGTGGAAGCCGGGACGAAACGCTAAATTACGTGATATTCTTCGCAATATATTAGAATAAATTAAAGATTCTTTTCAATGAATTTATTGGCTCGTAGCCCTGTTTCTCTCTTTATTAATTTTTAGTTTATTTAACTTATTTGAACGTTTCGGCTCACTTTGGGGTATTCTTCAGCGAATGTTAAATTATTTGTGTGTGCTGTACCTTTTTCTCTCTTCTCAAGCTAGTCACTTTCGGATTTCCATGTTCAAAGTGTTCTAGATTTTGACATTTTAATGTATAGATAATTATAACCACTTGTGGAGAGAGACTATATCTCATTATCAAACAATTCCGCAATTTATATAGCCAATTAAAATTTAAATAAATAATATTACATATATTCTATTAAGTGAAAACAAACATGTTGTGCACCTTGAATGTCTAGATAAGACTATCAAACAGAACAGACGATAAAGGTACAACATATCTATTTTCATTTAATAGAATGTATGTATCACCTGTTTAAATTTCAATTGTCTATACAAATTGCGGAATTGTGTTTAATAATGAGATATAGTCTTTCTCCACAAGTGGTTATGATTATTTATTAGGTCTACAAGTTTGCTCCCGCCGTTTTCATATATGGTAGATAGTTTTATACCTGTAAAAACGGCGGGAGCAAACTTGTAGACCTATATATTAAAATGTCAAAATCTCTCTCTCGCTAGAACACTTTGGACATGAAAATCCAGAAGTGACTGGCTTTGAGAAGAGAGAAAAAGGTACAGAAAATAATTTAACATTCGCTGAAGAATACTCCAAAGTGAGCCACAAAACGTTTAAACAAATTAAATAAATTAATTCATGTCATATACTAATATATACGTTGTAAGATTTTTAATTACCCTTGTCAACTGCGTCGTTGTTTTCGTTATCTTTTTAAATTTAATCGTTTTTCGGAGAGTTCTTCTTAAATTGTATTTTTAAAGTGAGTTTTCCAATCATAGTGCAATCTCACCGTTTAGTTAGTTATTATAATCGTAAAAATTGCAACGTCGTCAAATTGTTTTTATAAAAAATAATAGAATAGTAATTCTTCCCTGGCAAAAAATCGTGCGATATGCGTAACAGTTATTAGAACAATTACACAACTTTGGAGTTTTAAGAAAAATAGTGTTCTACCTATAATTCGCAAGATTTCCTTAGGCGAGCTAAAATGACAGTAAACTTCCTCTGGTGGGCAATATAGTCTTTGTCTACCGTGGCCGTACATAGCTGTTGTGAGAGCTTCTAGTCCGTACCGAATGTAGCTCATGTACATGGGAATCGTCCGGTAGAGAGGAAGAGGTCTCGGATCGCCGAAATCTTGTACCGCGACTAACATTAACGGACAAGTTAAGGCGGGTCCGGTAAATATACTATTCTGAAAAGATAAGACACAGATTATTGATTTTTTTAAAAAGCTTTTTCTTTCTTTTCACAATGCAATCTCGAACGTACCACGACATTAAATACGCTAGCGATGTTATATCCTATACTTTCCGCGATAAAGGCACACATGAAGCAAGTGCTAAAGAACATGAAGCTTCTGTACAATTCCAGAGGTTGTCCCGTTATGAAATAAACCATTGAGAGATATAAAATTGCGAAACCTGTCTGGAAAAGAAATAAAAATAGTTTTGAAACGTTTGGATAGCTGAACAAATTGGATTAAGCTGACGATTTAATTTATAATAATGAAAAGTTTAAATCCTTCCCATAAAAATTGCAACTATGAAAACAAGAAAATCAGAATGTATATGAGGATAATTTTTCTCGAGAAAGCTAAAAGGCTTTTTTGATTTAGGTCATAATGCCATCAAAGAAACGAATCCCTTTACTGTATGAAATATTATGGAAAAGTATTATGTAAAAAATGAATACAATTTTATAGTAAACCAACCTGTAAAGGTATATTGACTACAGTTAAGGCCCAATAATACGCGCTAAGGTCGTACCATCGGTTGAAGTGTTCCCGCTTCATTATCCGAATTTCCGAAGGAACTGTAATGAAAAAATAAATAACAAGGAAAAATATGATTTTAAGTTAATTTTTCAAAAACAACTTTTTAAAAACAATGGCATTTTGATCATTTCAATGTTTTTTCAAGTAATGGCATATTCAGAAAGACATTTAATTTTTGAATATAACTATAGCGATTAATAAGTATTATAAATATTAATTTTATATCACACAAAAAATTTAAATGGTATGACGTAAACAATAAACAAATCAACTGCTTATATTATATTTTTACTATGATCGGCTCTTTCATTTATTATTTAAGACTGGTATTCATAGTCGTTTCTTATTTTAAGACTGCCTTAATTATAACAAATGTCTTAAAATAATACAGATTCGCCTGTTTGGTTTATGACATCAAGATTATACTTAAGACAGTCATATTGACTAAGAATATCGGCTTAAGGCTTACTATCTTACATTCTTTTGTGTGTCATAGTCTTTATACTTCGACAGTATGACGAATGTGCTTTCTTATGATAAATGTGACATTGACAGATAAAATTTTAATTAGTCAGCAAATTGTTTTTTATTTTCATATGCACCACTTTAATTTTCTAGTAATTTTCTCTGTGTAGAAAAGAATTTTTTCTTACATTGCAACAGTACTGGTAGCATAGGTATGTACAAAAAAACTATCAGGCACGCAAAGCAAAAACCGAAATTGAAGAGAGCCTTGGAGCCGTCGTTGCCCATATTAAAAAACATCCCACCGATCACTATCCCTAAGAAGATGTGTAACGATATCTTCAGGTACATGTAATTCTGTAAACATACAGAGACATCTCTGGTCAGTTTTGTGTGCAATTCGTTTTGAAAGAGATCTAATCAAATAACTAAAATTTTATTAGCTGTCTTAGCGAACATCTACATATTTTCTTTAAGTATAATAATTTCTTACGTTTGAAGTGATATAAATCATTTGGCTACTGATTCTAGTAAGCAAAATGATAGTATCGTAGGATAATGTAGTAAATAATATGCTAGTACGTAGGCCAACAAACACACAATAATTAAAACAAAAAATCAAAATGACTTTATTTTAATTCTTAACGTAGTAATTATTTACTTTAAGGGACTCAGCTCCGATGACCTTGATCTTGACATATGTTGTCAAGGTCATGATTCTGAGCAACTTTACCTTAACAACTACGTGGCGGTCTGTTATAGTTTTTCAGATATTAAACGTTGAAGTTATTTTTAACAGTAGTAGAGGGGGGCGGAACCTATAACTGTTAAAAAGAATAGTCAGGACTATTGAATACGCATAGTATTAACTATTAATAGTATATAATAGTCCAGACTATTGAGTTTGAATATCTCAAAAACTATAATAGACCGCCATCTAGTTGTTAAGACAAAGTTGCTCAGAATCATGACCTTGACAACACATGTCAAGGTCAAGGTCATCGGAACTGGGTCCCCTAAAGTAAATAATTATCTTGGCATCAAATATATTCATATTAAACATGTTTTGTTAGTAGCGTCGATTCTCTACATAATTTGACAATTAATTGCCGAGCAGAACCTGTTATTTTAATAAATTACGAAATGGCCATCTAAACAGATATATCATTCAAATGTGGATATGAAATAGTACATTCTGCTCGATTACGAGAATCTGGCAGCGGATACTTTTCAATTTCTATTAATATTCCTACCGACAAGATTTATAGCAGACCCTTTGTAAAATTTTGACAGACTTTTGACTATCTAAGAATATAAAATACATCGAGCTTACTCTATTTCGATAAATCTGCATCGCCATTCTCTTCACTAACGTGCCGAATTGATCAATCCACGAGGTTTTTGGGTTTTTTTTATCGAACTCAAACTCGCTCTTTGATCGAAAAATGGGAAGTAACGGTAGTTTCATGTTGACGTATGTCACCATCAGTTCGACCAAATCAAGACCATAATCACCCGTCGAGATTTCTATTACTGAAATGAATATTCAACGTCAATTTATGTAATTTTGTTAACGTAATAATTTTCTTATCAAAATTGAATTATGTATAAGTATTTAATTAATTTTTAAAAATAAAATAATATATTATTAACGATAATGTTTATTGCTGAAATAAATATATATTATGTAAAAATAATGTTTATATAATTTTGTTAATGCAATTATTTTTTATGGCATTTGAAATTCTTAATATAAAATTAATTCCTAATTCTTAAAAATTATATATCAATTCTTAATTCTTGTAATTCTTAGCATTATTTGTAAAAGATATTTCAAAGTTCTACGCAATCTACTTAGAACAAGTACCAAGCATTTTTTTTCAGTATATAAAAATTGTTTTTGATTGAAATCAAATTACACGTATAAATATTGTATTAATTAATTTTTTATTCTTTTTTAATTAAATTATAGTATTTATAAAAAGAGATTTTATAACTTTTTATCTTATAACGTAACATATATTTTTTTAGCCTATATTACTTAATGAGTAGTGCAATTACTCTGATGGAAATTGCATTATGAATAGTAATAATCTTAGCAGTAATTTAAAATAGCCGATGGCTACATTTTCATCTTTTAGATGTCTACCGCTATCTCACGCGCGTTGATTTGCGAAGTGATAAACATGATTACACAGATGATATTAGATTTCCGTATATGAGTCTATGCATATAACTCACGGAAGTCCGCTGGGTTGTAATGTTTCGGGCATTCTAGGCCTATGTTTTGTAAGAACGGCAATACATTGCTCGTGGCACCTCTATAAGCACATTGTCCGTTGGTGACAACGTAAATGTGATCGAATTTCTGAAATGTGCTCGCGCTGGGCGTGTGCACCGAGCATATAACGGTCCGCCCGAAACGCGCCAGCCTCTGGAGAACATCGATACACTGGGAAGAGGAGAGCTCGTCCAGTCCGCTGGAAAGAAAATCTCCTTTTACGACACGAAGATAGTCTCGCGAGTGAAGGCTAACGGCACTTCCGCGAGTCTCATAAAAACATCGCTAAAAGCGCATAATTAATATCTGCGATCATAAAGTTCGGAAGAGATGCGCGTTAAAACATTTATTGCGAGCAAATGTTTGATTTATCGCATGTTTTTGTTGTTAAGTATTTTTTTTTACGCAAGTGTCCGTTTATTTATGCATTTTGTTTTGTCATCTAGCATGTTGTAACTACACACGAGGAAGAGAATAAATTTTATTTCTAAAATTTATTGTATAATAATAATATTTGTGATTTTTAATATAGCTTTTTAGCTTTTATTAATTTTTTATTGATGCACAAATTTTTTTAAATGTTATGCCAGAGAGAAAAGTAATGTATTCGGGATATATGATAAACAATCTTGTATCTACTTATGCAGTATTTAATTTTAATTTTTATTTCATAACGAATTATTGTTATCAATATGTCTCAAGATCTCTCAAGATTAGTTTTTATTTGTTTTTCTTTGAATACATTGAGAGCCCAATATAAAACGCTTTAACATTATTAAGATTTAATTATATATATACATTATTAAGATTTAATTATATATATTAATTATTTATATTAATTTAATTATATATATTATATATATTAATAATTATCACTATTACTTAGTATATTTCATACAAAATTATTATTAAATGTTAATAGTACACTTAGATACTTAAACATTTTATATTTCAGTAACAGTGGATTTGCGGATATATATTTATATGAACTTTTTTTTACGTTTTGGTGTCAAAAGCTTAGCCCCGAAGTCTATTACTTTATTTTAGTTATATTCTATATTATATTATGGCGTATAATGATTTCTTTTATGAGTTATAGAAATAATGAAATTGCAGTATATTTAATTAAAAAGATTAAGATAATAAATTTTTTTTTATCAGCGCGATTAATATACTTACGTGGTCGGTTCATCAAGGAAAATAACAGGCGGATTATTTACGAGCTCGAGTGCAATTGTTAGCCTCTTTCTTTCACCGCCGGAGAGTCTATCTGTGACTGTATCTCGCGTTCTGGTTAATCTAAGTGTGCTTAAGATCTCATCTATCTGAAATCAATTGTTAAGTTCTGCGAAATGTATTTTTGTGATTTATTTTACGTGTGATACCCGCGATAAAAAAGATGAATTTTATTTGGTGGCTACTCGATCTTGCATGATAAATTTCAAGTAATTTAAAGTAATCGGACGTAATTTTACTCATAAAGGCAAAAAGAAATTTAATTTGTGGAAAATATTTGATTTTCTTCCTTTTTTAATCGTAATTATATATTTAAATTTTTTACGAGATAAAAAACATTTAATAATAGTTACGTTTAATAACATTATACTAACACATTTTTCTCCAATAAAAAAAGTTCTTACGATATATCTAACAATAAGATAAGTTTGTTAAACGAATTATTGAAACTAGATTATGAATAATTCTAAATCATGTGGAAGTAAAAGTTTTTTCTCGTAGAAAAATAAGAGAGGAATGTGATTATGTACGTGATTAAGCACGACTTGATTTGCAAAAAAAAGAGAACTGACAGAATTTAATTTAATCTCAACTCAATTATCATAGATTTTTATTAATTCAATTGAGTGTTATATTTAATTGAATTGTTGATAAACATTTAATCGACAGATTTTTAAACAAATCTAGAGTTCGTTTCTGAAAAATTGATTGATACGTCGTTTATTTTGTGAAGTACAATTTTGTTATGTATTTTTAGTCTTCAAATTTTAAATTATTTTATTACTGTACAGAAAAAGAAAAAATTACGTGTTTTTATGGCGCGCCGGAAAACTTTTTATCGCTTGCCGCTTCCTGCTTTACAATAAGATGTAATTTCACGCATTACATTAATTTTCTTAATTCTTTGTGATTTAAAACTCTTCGCTCTTACATCATTTTAATTCATCTTCCGGTATACGCAGTTAAGATGTTGTCGTAGTAGAAGACTAAAATGTCTACTTACAGCAGCGCGTTTTTCAGATTTCGATTTTCTTCTACCGAGCTTTAAGTCGGCGGCAAATGACATTGCCTCAAAAACCGTGAGATTCGGTTGTGTAAGATCGTTTTGCATGATGTAACACGTAATCTTCTTGAACTCATGCATGTTTCGTAATTGTCCATTAATATTTATCGAGCCACCTATGCCAGTACATCTGTAACGCAGAAATTTCATTTCACTTTCTGTATGTATAATAGAAAAAAAAAAGGAAAAAACCGCATTTTTAAGACGCGTTGAAAAGTTTTTTTTATCGCTTGCTACTTTTATAGGATGTAGTTTAACATAACGTATTACATTAATTTTAATATCATTAATTATTCCGACCTGTAGGTCGATTCCGAGGTCAGCGACTGTTGCAAAGTTTTACATAGTTGACGTTAAATGTTTGACATAGACAGAATCTTGCATGTATATACTGATATAAATATCAAATCTGATCAAAAATGTTGTGTCAAATCGAGATAGAATCTCGAAGTAGAAATAATATTACAATGTTTTTATAACAATTAAATCATGTTCGTTGAATGATCACCGAGATTACAAATTACGAATTATTAACTAATTTTTTTTTTTTTATTTATATTGATATTTTTGCATTACGCAAAGACTTATAATCATAAGTTACATACTCTCATTATTTTTTCAGTTACGCTGATATTTTTCAAAAGATCATCTTATATAACTACCTACGGAATAAGTTAATTAAAACATCATGCAGTCTTAGAAACTAATTTCTGGTTTTTTTCCAGATTTAATTGACCTGCAATGGCTATAATAACACAAGCAAAATAAGAAGGTTGATCAATTTAATTTGACATTTAAATGATCATTAGAATTCACAATTATTTAAATAATAACCTGTATCCAGCAAGAATGTCGAGTAATGTCGATTTTCCAGCACCGGAAGGACCTAGAATCGCTGTCAGCTCGCCTGACTTGAATTGCCCGTTGAGTCCTTTTAGAATCGTCTTTGGTTCTGTAAATTCACAGAAAGTCAAGTGGCATTTTACGCCTGAATGACAGTAACATTTTTTACGATTAAAGTATCGGAGATATTAATTGACATAAGAGATATGTCATGTTGCCGGATGAAGAACGAGTATGATTACTTTAGAAACAATGAAACTATCTTAGTAGTATCGACTACAAAGTTAATTGCCTGCTGTAGAGTTCATTAGTAAGATTGTAGGTGATTTATAGATGATGAAACTATGCGTCATTGCTAATACTTTATATAAGATGTATGCAGGGAATGGAAAGTTACTTTTTAAAAGTAACTAGTTACAGTTACTCGTTACCGAGTAAAAAATGTAACTAGTTACAGTTACAGTTATCGCTTTTTAAAAGTAACTCGTTACAGTTACCGTTACTTGAAAAATAACTTTTCGTTACTTTTCCGTTACTTTTTTAAAATCAATTTAAAAATGTACTTTTGCATTTTTTTTATATGTAATACTGACAAATATATATATAGTTTTATTAAAAAAAAAAAAACAATGTAGAATGGCTCAAATAATAAATTAAATAAAAGTAAAATGAGAAGGGTTACGAGCCAAAAATGAAACAGTTTATTTCCGATAAGAACGACGATGACAATGTAATTAAATGTATAAATATATATTAGAACAATAACATGGATAAAACAAGATAAAAACAAACGACGTTTCCACACTTATTGTCATCGTCTTTTAAACTGTTGGGTTCGTAGCCATTCTCATTTTACTATTATTTAATTTATTTTTTAATTTTTTTTAAACACAATTTTGTAATTCTAAAACCTGTAAAATATGCAGCAAACTGAAATATTTGTATGTCCTATGTATTACATAGAAGATAGAAGTGTAAAATAATTACTGAATCATACGGCCGAATGTCTAAGGGCTTTCAAGTCTTATTGATAAGCGCTGTAAATAGCATGTATCCAATCGAACCGTGTTCAATCGTGTGCAAAGTAACGACAAAAGTAACTGTAAATTTCGTTACCGTTACCCAAAAAATGTAACTCGTTACCGTTACAGTTACCAAAAAAAGAAAGTAACGCAGTTACCAGTAAAGTTACCAAAAAAGTAACTTGTAACTGTAACTTCGTTACAAGTAACGAGTTACTTCCATTCCCTGGATGTATGTATATCACATTCGCTATAATGTATTTTGATAATGCTCACGACTTACGTTTTTATGATTTTATATAAAATTAGTTGTGTACACTTAAATTTCACAGAATTTTCACATAACTGAACTGTTATTTTGATGTTACTCGTTTAGAATGGCAAATATAATTAAATATTTCAATCTTTCAAATTTTGTATTAGTATATTGATTCACGCAAATATTTCACAACGATTATGATATACGCGTATAAATAAATAAAATAATATAAAAATAGAACTCTCGAGAATGTCAAATTACAAATAAAAACGGGCTAATGAGAGTCAAACAGTAGTACTTGGTGCGAATTAATAATTAATATTTTATTAAAATAATACTTATAATAATATTTCAGAGTTTCGGCTTCACTCTGAGCCATCTTCAGTGATCTGAACAATATAATCTTAGAACCAGTCATAGAAGATAACTACTTCTAAGATTAGGTATATTGTTCAGATCACTGAAGATGGCTCAGAGTGAAGCCGAAACGTCTGAAATATTATTATAAGTATTATTTTAATAAAATATTAATTATTAATTCGCACTAAATACCGCTGTTTGACTCTTATTACGCGTATAAAAATAAAAACATGGTGTAAAAATAAAAAATTTTAATAATATTTTAATGTATTAAAATAGCCATAATCTACATCTTGTCACAGTTATCTCTAATCGTGAAAAACTAAAGTCAAAATTATGTATAAAAATTTAATTTTTATTAAACTGATGGAAAAATACTGAAAAGATTAGAATATTGATACATATAATTATTGTACTAATGATCGTTCCGAATGTGTGTATTCTATCAGCAAATATTAACATTTCCAAGACTATTGTGAACTTGGTATTCCTGTTGTGCCATTATCTTTAAAAAAAACCCGCAGAAAATGATGTAATATCTGCTGGAAATTTTTCATAATTAGACAACTTGCAATTAGTGATACATTTTGCTTTGTAAAAAATATAATATCTTTTTCGCAAACATGAGGTATTGAAATATTAATAAACCAAGGAAAACCGATGAGAACATGCAGTTAAGTTGGATCTTGAATGCTTTTATATAATTGTGTGTGAATTTAAATACTACGTATGTAGATTGTTTAATTGTTTCGGTAGTCTAATCTTAAAGGCTTAGGACGCTCGCACGAAATGCAAGATTCGAAATCCGGGTTCGACTCCCGGTCGAGATAATATTTTTTGAAAATTAATTATTTACAGATTTTAATATGTCTTTCAACATTATTAAGATCGATCTAAGATGCGCAAAGAGCATCAAAAATTATTAAATTGTTAGTCAATTTAACTCGTAATATTACTCCGGTAGTTTAGTAGAGTTGCGTTTCAAGTCTGAAAAATTTGGCGAGCAATTAAAAAAACTACATACGTAGTATATAAATTCACACGCAATTATATAGGGACACTGAAGATCCAGCTTGACCGTTACGGCATGTTCTCATCGGTTTTCATTGATTTAAAATTTTAAGGTCCTATAAGATTTGATATTGATTATTATTAATAAAGTCACCTTTATAAGACAGAAAATATTTATAATAAGAATAAGAAATGACAAGACTCAACATGTATAAAACAATATAAATAAGAAAAAGGGCACAGAGCCAAATCTGTTTAACGTACGTATAATTTAAAAAATATATAAATATAAAATTTCAGACGTTTCGACTCCGATCGGGTCATTTTCAATGTATAAATGTAGAGAATTCAAATATAAATTTAAAAAATACTTTTATTTCATAAATAATTTTATTTCAACTGTCATCACAAAGATCAGCACTCTTTTCTCTTAGCTGCAGAGTATCTTATTTAATTTTAATTTTAATTTTATTATAACATAGAAGAATTTTATTCATGGATATTTTAATTCTTTTTCTACTATTTTTGACAAGGATCTTTTTTATACTTATGATATCAATTTACAACATCATTTATACCATAATTATACAGTTGGATGAAGAATGTTTATAATTTTTGTATTATTTTATTTATATTTTAATTGAAGAATGTTTATATTTATTGTATTTTTTAAATTTATATAATATTTGAATTCTACATTTATACATTGAAAATGACCCGATCGGAGTCGAAACGTCTGAAATTTTACATTTATATATTTTTTAAATTATACGTACGTTAAACAGTTTTGGCTCTGTGCCCTTTTTCTTATTTATATTGATTTATAATAAGCTTTATAATGCAAAATTGCACAATTGCAAGATTGCTGTTTCACATAATTATAATGAATGGAGTAATTCCAGTATTTTTACACCGCGCGAGAATTTTTATGACAGAATTAATTAAAAAAAAAAAAATAGAAGAAATGAAGGTAACTTACACGCAATCGGTCTGTTGTATGCCTTCATTTTACATTACTAGTTACGATTTAAATTGTTTACTGCCAATATTAATAAAACCATTGTCAATTAAATCGACTTGTGAATATTGCAACCATGTATCATAAGCTACATAAAATAATTACTATAACGAGTGCAAATGTTTAATTATTTGGTGATATATATAAGTATAGAGAAAGAAGTAAAAGAAAGAACACAATAAAATACAAGTGCTCCGTTCTCGTATTCTTTGTTCAGTTTGATGTCTTTTATATCCTGTTTATTTGGAATCATGATATTTTTAACGCGCGGGAAAATTGGATTCAGTGCATTAAATGCAATAAATGCATTACATGAAATATGTAATTATCACATTTCCAATATATGCGAAAGATTATCTATTATTTTATATATACATTTATTTATTATTTTTATTCTTCAATAAAATTTTGCAAACACGTGTTATTTTACTATTATTTATTACTATTTCTTATTTCTGAATTATTTTGTAAATTTTTCAGAAATTGTACATCTCTCTATGAAATATACGGCAAAAATTCAAGAGTTCAAAAAAAATTTTCTTATATAAGAAATAAATGTGTGTTTCAGAATTATAATTTTTTAGTAGTAGACAATATAAAGTTTTTATTGGTATAATATATTTATCTTAAACATAGTAAATAATATTTGATAAATTAAATCGAGCAATTTCCGTGACTCTGATTAAACATTCATCTCTCTCTAATCTTAAAAATTATCGACTCCCTTTCAAACACATAACTTTAAAGTTAAAATTTACAGCGTTATAATATTTTTATACCTGAAGAGGGCTTAAATATAAAGCTGAAACATGAAGTATGAGAATGTCATTATTTGATTGTATTATTATATATTTAGTTTAAAATAAACATATTTTTGCATATTCTTTGACTCTTGTATGCCCTTTATAATATATTATTGTATTTTGAATATTAAGAGTTCTGCATTACCTTATCTATTTTTTGATAAATTAAATTTTCGATATATGTACATTAGGGTGGCACTTAGGACCAACATTTTTCTTGACGCCCCCCAAATCGACTCCAAAAAATTAAAAAAAAATCACTGAATTTTTGCAAATTTTTATCTTCACTCCTAATGGCCCCCCCAGAGCCCCGTAAATTAACATTGTTTTTACACAAGAAAAAAATTTTTTTCAGTATTTCTACTGGCATTTTTAACGCAGTCGGTCTAAAAATCTATCAAGTGAGATATCTTTTCTTGGATGATTTCCGAGTGCAATGAGCCTAGTCCGAGCAAAAACGATCCATTTCCGGCCGAGTTATTCCACTTTGAACTTTAATAATTTTTCACCCAAAAAATGAGAAGAACCTAAAATCTCTCAATAAAATTACAATAGCTCTGTTAGAATGCATTCTAAAATTATGAACCATTGAATTTCGAATTCCTTATAGTTTTCCGATTAAAATGACCACCTTATAAATTAAAAACGACAATTTTTAGCTGAGTAGTAGCATTTTTTATGAAGAAATTTTTTTTAGCTAAAATCTGGTAAAGGAAATAAATTTTTAGTTTATTCACTACAACTCGAAAAAAAAAATCCGACGATATTACACCATAGACGAACGTTTTACCCACCTTTTTCCGGTTTGAATTGCATACTTATTGACCTAGGAAAAAAAAATTCTGACATAGAAGAGGTCGTTCGATTTTTTTTTCTCTTAAACGCATGAAATCTAGAAACAGTCATTTTAATTTATTTTTATCGTTTAAGGTTCGTTTATAAAATTGAGTTATCCAGCTCGCGTTTTACGGAATATCATGAGAAAGTCTCAAACTGGTACAGAAAATAAAATTATTACAGTTAAAGAAATATGCGAGCCTTAAACGATAAAAATAAATTAAAATGACTGTTTCTAGATTTCATGCGTTTAAGAGAAAAAAAAATCGAACGACCTCTTCTATGTCAGAATTTTTTTTTCTTAGGTCAATAAGTAGGCAATTCAAACCGGAAAAAGGTGGGTAAAACGTTCGTCTATGGTGTAATATCGTCGGATTTTTTTTTTCGAGTTGTAGTGAATAAACTAAAAATTTATTTCCTTTACCAGATTTTAGCTAAAAAAAATTTCTTCATAAAAAATGCTACTACTCAGCTAAAAATTGTCGTTTTTAACTTATAAGGTGGTCATTTTAATCGGAAAACTATAAGGAATTCGAAATCCAATGGGTCATAATTTTAGAATGCATCCTAACAGAGCTATTGTAATTTTATTGAGAGATTTTAGGTTCTTCTCATTTTTTGGGTGAAAAATTATTAAAGTTCAAAGTGGAATAACTCGGCCGGAAATGGATCGTTTTTGCTCGGACTAGGCTCATTGCACTCGGAAATCATCCAAGAAAAGATATCTCACTTGGTAGATTTTTAGACCGACTGCGTTAAAAATGCCAGTAGAAATACTGAAAAAAATTTTTTTCTTATGTAAAAACAATGTTAATTTACGGGGCTCTGGGGGGGCCATTAGGAGTGAAGATAAAAATCTGCAAAAATTCAGTGATTTTTTTTTAATTTTTTGGAGTCGATTTGGGGGGCGTCAAGAAAAATTTTGGTCCTAAGTGCCACCCTAATGTACATACTGAAGTTGTCCTCATAGGACGTAACCACTAGTTTAAATATTGTCTCACAGATTACATCATTTTATTTGATTTCATACGATTTCATTTGATAACAAATAATTTTCTTCACTATTATTTAGTAAAATAAACATTATATCTGATATTATACAATTATTCCTTGTAGTTGTATATGTAATTATCGAATTATACATAGAGATTTCATATGAATTTTATAAAGATTTTAAGAACTCTATTCCACACGATTACATTAAGTGGTTAACCCCCCTCAATCTTGTGTATAATTAAGAGGTAAAGCCACTCTAGAATTTTCAAAAAAAATTTTTTTTGCTTAAATGATACTTTAAGATCTTAGAAATAAGATACAAAAGGTCTTATAGTGAAAAAAAATTCTTAAGTTAATTTTGGAAGTTTAAAGCGTCGTACTTTTCGGTAAGATTTGTAGCTTTTACGAAGGGGTCCTTCTCAAAATAATAAAGGAATTAATTACGTGCGATTCGATCGTCTCTAAAATCAGTCAAGAAGAATCAGTAAGAAAAGAAAATCAACGAGGAAGGCATATTGTATAATGGAGGTTTTCGCAGATTAAAGGTAAACATTTCTATCGCTGATTGTGACATAAAACTTTAAATGCATTTTTCTCGAAATTACTTTTTTCAAGTTGGCCGGAAACATGACTCTCACAAATCTTGACCGATGTACTTGAAATTTTAACTATAGCTTCAAAATTGCATTCTCTAGAAAAAGACGGATTTTTTTTATGTTGCATACTTGTTTTTATATAAACAATTTTTCATCTATTTTTTATCATTTAAATTTAACATTTACTTCAAATTCGTACCATTTTTTCAAAAAACGATATATTGCAATTTCCGTATGTCTTTCTCTAGTTTTTGCAATGTAGATTTAAAAAATTTTTGGTATTTTGTTTTAGGTCAAAAATTGCCGGATTTCGTTCCGACACAGAATTGTCCATGAGAAGACATTATCATTTCAGAGCTGTAGCGCCGCCATTTTGTAACAAAATTACTATAAACAATTTTTTTTTACACTTTAATATATGTACAACAAAGACCTAAAATACATTTTTTTATTTCTTTCATTACATTTCCGAAAAAAAAAAATTCATAATGTTAATTAATTTTCTTTCTCTATAGAGTGGCTTTACCCCTTAAGTAAGACATCTATTATGCTATTGAATATTGTATCATATATTATATGTATATCTGTCTACCATGAATTACCATAAAATGCATTATGTATTGTAAATTGTTCGATAACATGCATTATTTTTACAATGAAGTATCAACACAAATCTTTTAATCTAATCTTTTAATCTCATTAAGCAAGTTTTCACGCGAGGAAGAATACCTATCCGGCCATAATCTACGTAAACCACAGTAAATTCCGCATTAACATCATTCATTCTTTGCAAAGAAGAAAAGAATACTTTAAAAATCCAAGTCTTTTTTTCTGTTTCATAATTTTAATACATAGATATGTGTTTTCATCAATTAATGCATATGTAAGACTTCGGTAGTCATCGTTATTAAAAACAAGTTACGTAGCTCCTGTATGTATTTATAGACACATAGAATTAAGTGACTACTGTAAAAAAATGAATGCTCAATAATATACGAAGGAAAATCAATTTATATAACTATATCACTTGTTTGTGTATTAGTCTTTTTTTTACCGAATGGAATGATGGAAAAATAATTTCCGTTTGCAGTGCCTTCTCTTGGCGAAAAAAAAAATGCGCCGGTTATAATTCAATTCATAAAATGATATATGTAGGGAATAGAAGAGTTACTTTTACAGTTACTTTTTATAACAATGTGGTAACAATGTAGCAATTTTTTATGATTGTAATGATAACTAAACGCTTAAGAGGCTAAAATTATTGTTACTACATTGTTATAAAAAGTAAAAGTAACTGTAAAAGTAACTCTTCTATTCTCTATTAATCTGTATAATGTAAGTTTCGATTTTTTTATGAAAATATGTTCCTATATACGTACATATAATTATAACTTACACAATTGTGTGAATGATTCATGAATATTGCTATCTGTTTCGCACTAATTGTATGGCATGTGCACAAATGAATCGAATCGATTACATTATTAGATCTGTTTTTGTGGCCGCACTGAACTGCATTAAAACTTTTTATCTCAATTTTTTATCTCAATTCTAAATACATTTTTACTTCATTTTAAATACACTATTATTATAAAAAAACGAATCTATTTTCATACAGTATACAGAATGTTGAAAGAACTTTGCTGAAACTTATTAGGGATGCTCTCCAGCAAGAGACACAGATGACACATGTTTTGTCAGTGAATCATAATATCTTTGTTGTTTACCAAAGATGATCACTGTGCTACACATCTCTTGCTGGAAAGCACCATATGTTGAATGTCTTTCCGTTGAATCTGTATATATTGATCTTCCTATATTGTTTGTTATGCAATGGCAAATCATTTCATTATAATATAGAACGTTGAAAGAACGTTCTATATATTATTCTATATTCTATGCGAACGTTGCTGAGACACGTGAAAACTGAGAAACGTTGCAACGTGGAATGTTTTTCAACACTGAATCTATATTTTGCAGTGTTGATGCAACGTTCGCATTTCTGAGATATTATTTAACATTAATGTGCTGTATACGAGATTGCTTCCTTTCATCACATCACGATGCATACCACAACTTGTGTCACGTGTGGAAATGTTCGCTAGAGATTACATCGAACATATCCTAATTATAGAAAAAAGATAAATACGAGCAAAAAATGAGAAACATTTCGAGGGAGAATATCTTTAAAGTACAGTGCAATAACGCGGAACACACGTCTGAAGGTATTATATATATTTTGCATGATCTCGGTGCGCATCGCTTCAGTTACGTTTGACGATGCATGAATCGGCAGTCTCAGGTCAAGAAACCTTCTTTGTGATTCTGCAATGGCTAACGATTGAAGCGTGACTCACGTTTTCGCACAGCGTGTTAAGACGCACTGAAGCGATGGGAATACACGAGCTGCGGTAGTTCCTTTTTCCTCAAGGGCTACGGCGGCGAGAGAATGACAAATGGATGCTAATGTAATGTCGTTAAATGCGACAGCCCGCGACAACGAAAGAAGAATAGCCGTCTTGTATAAAAACCATGCGTAATTTATATGATTCACGGTCAGCTGATACATAATATAGCTACGTTTACTGTTCCTGTAGCTCCTCGGGGAGAAACTCGGAGTTTTCCGCATTGAGAAAATTCACGTGTACAAAACGGCAATAATGAGCGCGTTATTTCAACTATTTAATAGAACGGCAAATATAAAATGTCATAAGTGAAACGAATTACTTAAATGCCGGCAGTAGAAGAGCAAATTATTAATTTAGAATAACTCAAGTAAAACATTTTTATGTATAGCCGTATATTTTATTTTTTTATATCTAGTGATTATGAATTATCGCGCTCTACAAGATCGTTAATGCGTCTTCCTCATTTTCCCGTGATTAAATCATTAGGTTTTTTTCATACAAATGCAAGTATATACTATATACACTTGTATAAAAGAAAGATAAGAGGATGACACTTGAGAAATGCACGTAAGTTAAATTGTGTTCTTACTGCGTATTTCTTATCAGTCATTCCAATAATATCAATAACAAGTAAGACCATGAACTTAATGCACAATGTAATCTGTCTGCATTTAAAAGAACTCCTATAAATAATATATATCAAATACTCACGTTAAAATATGCCTATTGCATCTTTCCTGATGCAATCAATTATTTCTTACATTTCATAACAGTTAGCATAAATGAATTAGAGTTTGTTAGTTCTTGTATTTAAAAAAAAAAATTCCTACATGCTTAATAATAAGCAGACGAGAATTATATCTTTGTAACTCTGAGTGGTATAAAATTATGAATAAGTGCTAATTAGTTCAAGGAGCTTTGAAGAGATCCAATTTTTTCTCGTTTACTTCATATATGTATAAGCTTCATATAATAAGATAATTAATTAATTTAATTTTAACAATAAAATAATTAAATTCCATTGGTATGGTAGACAAACATTTTTTTAAATTACTGCCTGTGTCATAAAGCCTGTTATTTCTAACTAAACTTTTTTCTCCAATATAGAAAGAAAAAGAGGAAAGATGATTCATGTAAGAAGTTTAGTTTAAAAGAACAGACTTATAATGATATCCTATATACACAGCCTATTTTTTTAATTGAACTTCTTGAACCATTCATCTTTTCTTTTCTTTTCTCCAACATTTATTATTTTTCTTCTATTCTGTCATTTATGTATTACAAATAATTAATATAACTATGCTTAGTATAATTATAATTTATTCATTTTTTAATAACATATTGTTTTTCTTTAATTTTCTAGTTACTTTGGTATTACTATTCTTAAATAGTTTTTCATAATCACAATCAATGATTGAACGATAATGAAATTTCAATCCACGTGATAAACAAACGGTTTAAGAAGCAAATTTGGAGATTTTTAATTTCTAAATTTAACAGTAGATCAAGTGAAGGTTAACATATCAGTGAGAGAAACGTCGCTATTACGCCCGCATAGAAAGCAAGATGTTGCAAATTATAATCGCATTATGGATCTTCGTTGCAGACCGCGAGAAATTTCACGACGTTTCACCACGTTGGAACTTATGCGTAAATTTCTTGCAGAAGGAAGATATATGCATAAGTTCGCAACATTTTCACGAACCCGCCTACATCCGACTTCGTGATATATAAACGTGACTTTTATAGTATAAAGGAAAGATTCCTTGCGGTTCCTATATTGAAAGAACGATTTTGCTGAAGCATCTAAAAATTTAGCTAGATATAGATCTGAAAAAATAATTTTGTTAGACTATCAAAATAATTTTAAAGAACATCCAAACTAATTGTTAGAATGTCAAAAATTTTTGTAGCATTGTTGATCATACTTGAAATTTGTACGTAGCTATTTTGATGAGCCATCAAAATTATTTTCAGATCTATATCTAATTAAATTTTTTAATGCTTCAGCAAAATCATTTTTCCATATACGTTAAAAGACTGCTACAAACACAACTGTGCTTATCAATATACTTTCCTATTAAAATAACATATTCGGTTCTCAATTCTATGTGAAATGATTTTCTTGTCAGTTGTATCGTTAACGATTGTTCACACGTGACGTCTAATTCAGTGTCAAAACAAAGATAATTGCTTTAAAATGTATCTCGTCTTTCAGAAAATTGTCGATGCAAAACGATAGTTTTGATTTATTATCATTGAAATACACGCTCAAATCAAGTTACTTTACGCGTAAGCTCTGCCGTTATACGCTTCGTTGCCTGCAGATGCTCACGTTATGTTGTGTGATATAAATTATACCGCACGTGTAACCATGTACGTGCAGTGTAGCGGTAAATGCAGGGTATAATGAAAGAATCAATCAGCATCGTGAAAAAGGGGCGGTAAAATGCTTAGGTAGCAACTTTGCTTTCTGATCAATCCAAACGTACTATTATATGAGAGATTAAAATCAAATGTATAAAGTACCAATAAGGTGAATGAGAGTGTAGCGTGGTTCACAGCACGCAAATTAATAAAGTAAAAATGATTTTTCTCTTTTATTCTGTAGTTAGCGATGTTGAACAGACATATTATACATTTCGACTCTCTGTGGAGTCTTCTTTAGCAAAAATAAATTAGACATGCGTGTTTATTCTCGGTGTGTCAGGATTGAGTTATCAACAAATTGACAGATTTGAAGTGGATAAATTTGTTAATAATGATATTTCAGTAATCTCAATGAAGACTAGATAGACGAAACAAAAAAAGAACAAAATGGTAACTCACCCCAATAAACGAAAAAAAAGAAGCTATCTTGAAACTATACTTTCTGAGGTAGTGGAACCTTCGACAAGAGGAACAACTGTTGAGAGCAAGAGTTGAATTGGAAACAAATGAAAATTTATAATTTTCTGCTTGATCGAGCGAAATATTGTACTGTGTGGTGAAATAACGTAGCAATACGTATTTCGATTTTAATCGCCTCCCCCTTCGAATTGAATCTCAACATAAATCTGTGTAATTGATTACTCGGCATTTCTGGAATATATATTTCTTAAAATTACAGGCTTCTTTATAATAATAAAAACAACTTTAATGCGTATTTACTACAAGATAATTGCAAAGAATATGAAGAAAATTAAAACAGATATACACGTAAACGATAAGACACCGATACAGCTGCCGTGGAAGAAAACATGACAATTTAGTGTCGCAAGGTAGACAGAACGTAGATTAAAAGGAAAAAAAATATCTTAAATAAACTGATTGTATAATGTATGTACAGGATCTTTCATTAAGAGGTTTCATTTTAAATTCGTCACATTTTGTACTTTTTTTATTATGGCTGGAGTTGTCATATTCGACAGTTGTCGAGTAAAAACTATGCAGTTAATAATAATGGATCGATATTTGCTTGGGCAACGGATTTTTTCTTTTGGAGTTATGTGAAGGATAAGATTTATACAAATGCTCCACATATACAAACGATTCAGTCGCTTAAAGACAATATTCGAACTGTTGGCGAAATTGGGCCGCAATTGTGCGAAAACGTGATAAAAAATTTCCTCAAAAGAATGACCATTTATAAGGAAAGTTTATGTTTAATTGCACAATCTGTACTTTGGATTAGAATAAATATATCTTAATGGAAGACTCTGTAAAACAAAACTAAAAAGATGTAAGATTCAATTAGTTTCTAAATAATATGATTCAACAAAACGACCAAGCGAAATAAAGAGAGGAGACAGATTTTAGGTTGAAAGGCAATTAGTTTAATTAAATAGTTATTTGTGGGTAGTGTGGGTGGTGTGTGGAATGGATTATAATATAAGAATATTATATATGTAGAAAAAATATCTTGTTATTAGATATGTTTTATTATCTTTTTTCCTTTTTAAATCTGTTTTTTTTTTAATTTTTTATTTTTGTGAACTAAATTTAATTACATTATTTTTAAAAAAATTCGATTGATACAATTGTTTGTTTAAGCTAATCTTTTTTGGCCAATTAACTTTTATGAACATGATGATATGATCAGCAGATTCAGATACTTAATGATTCAGAATTAGAAATATCTCGAGGTAATTTTCCTTTTTTGCGTAAGGATAAATTACATGTGATTTAAATAATGTTTTTTTACTACCGAAAGAAGTATCTTTTTGTATCGACCATATGTTTAAAAATAATTTTGTACAATGTAAACATCATAAAAATAATTTAAATTCTTATCAGTATCAATACTGGATAAATAAATTTAATTTGATATTAAATTAATACTAAATTATAAATTCGGTTGGTCACTACCTTGAACTGTCATTAAATTTTTATGAGCTCTAATAAAACCTCAGATAAAACTTACGGTCACTTATATTAGGACATGTAAATCCGATTTGCATTTGTGACGATATCGTATAAAATATCGCACAAAAGTATGAATGTAAAAATATTGCAATTAACTTGACTATGATTTAAAGCATTTCTGATGAGATGATATCTGATGAGACATAAATATTCGTAAAACCAAAGTTCAAGGTAACGTTACTCTTAAAATTGCATTTGCAAAGATGTCACATGTATAGTCTATAACAAAGTGTATAGATATAGCGTTAACACACTTTAGCGAAAATATTTGCTAACATTTTTATACAAAATTAAAAAATAAAACGAAGTATGTCCTATCTGTACGTCAACTTTTTTATACTTTATATCTTTGTGTACAGACTATTTTACATCTCATTATTTGCATACTTTTTGTAAGACTTACAAAGTTTACTATTTGAGAGAAATCGCGCATTGTCATGATGTAAGTAAGTAATACGTATTCTTTATTACGATACTTGACCCGAAATACATTAACAATGTAAATTATGATTCTCTATTTCATTTTCATCAAGGTTCTTGTTTGTTCGTCAGTCAGCGTTTGTATTGAAATGACTTTTATTCTGGCGACCTTTAAAATTATAATTAAACGTGGCAAACTTTCTGGTTTTTTAAATTATAACATTGATCAAGAACTTTATGAATAATTTTATTTTTTGAAAAAGGAAAATATTCGAATAAATTTAACATCGATCTCTCTCAGCAAATTCATAGAATATAACACAAAATTTAAAAAAATTAAAAATTTTCAAATATCTGTTTATTTGCAGGCAGAATGATTTTTTAATATTATTACCTATTATAATTTAAACTTACGACAGAAAATTTTAAGTTGATATTCTTTAAGAAATTACTTTTTTAAAAATGTAATATTGACTACGTTTACACTGAGAGATCTGTTTTATGCGGCTTGACATATATTTTAATCGGTCGGGTCACCAAAAAACCATAGAGAAAACGATGAGTTATCTTCGTAATAATTCTTGTCAACGTTTAATTGATAATTAAAATGTTGCAAATAATGAGCCGCTGATGTTTTTATATGAATCGCTGAAATGAGATGCTGTTTGATATAGAGCGTAACACTTTTGCATAGCAAATTGAAAGTTGTGCTGTACTTTGTACTGCAGTTTATCATTCTCCAATTAATTAGCAGACTCCGATTTGTAATTGCAGTTTGATATGCGTAATATTTGCTACGTAATATATTTCTCAATTGGACATCGTTCTCACGATTATCGAAAGTTAATCGTATTATCGAAAACATTAATATAAAGAATTAAAATAACTGTGACATTTTGTCATTAAGAATTATATAAATAATCAACGCAAAAATTCATACAAGTATAAATTGCGAAATATAATGTCAAATTCTTACAGTTCACAGAAAATTTTACAACAAGATGATACGTAACAATTTTGGCATATAAAATAAAAAATACTACATGCTGATGAAAATGTTGCTGTGGTAGAGTATAAATTGTAAGATACTATTCTTTTTTATTAGAACAAATTGTCTGTTTGGTGTATATAGAAGAGAATTTACACCGTTAAGTGTAATCTGGAAACCACGCATCAGCATTTCATACGATTAATGTGCTTTTATTGGCAATAAATGCTTTTTTTTTTAAATGCATCAAAGGATAGCAATTGATTTTAATCAAACGTTTGTTATGTGGTATACATCGTGATATGAAATATTTTTACGTAAAACACACGCGCTTTACAATGTGTCGATCTTTAGATTGTATAATGAACCGTCATCTTGTATTTATCTTTTTTTTAATCGACATTGTAAGAATAATTAAGTAAATTCCCGGATTCGTAGAAAAAGATTATATTGCGAAATTATCTATTTCACAGCATGTGTAAAGAAAATATTCTGACTAAATAACATGAAACTTTTTTAATTAATTATAAAAATCGTATAGTAATCTTAGGATGTGTGATTAATTACTGAAAATTTCCAAGAAAAATATATTAAATATCATTACAACGTTATCTATTCCACTTGTGAAATGTTTCCGGCTTAAAGTATATAAAATAATTTGAGATATTAACTGTACAGTCTATTCGATAAAAGTGCAGTGATCGATATAACTTTTAAATTATTTATTGTATGAAAAATGGAAATATTGTTATACATGCATTTTTTTATTAAGTCATCCAGTTATCATTGTTAGTCGTCGTGGACATTTTTAAGGCATATTTTTTGCCAATTGCTTTCATTTTAAGAGACACAGTCGTTCTATCCTTGACATTTAATGAATGATAAAAATAGAACGACTTTTGTGTTAACTATGTTTATCTCCTAAAAGGAGAGCAGCTCTGTGTTTGTTTAAAACGTTCGTTTAAAACGACCGAGCAATTTTTATTTGAGAATCAAAAATTTTTGAATAAGCAGGTAGAAAGATTCTTTTTTCGACTTGAGCGAGTTTGCATCGATTTGGATTGGATAATGTTTTTTATTAATAATAAGTATGGATTGACGTTACATGTTTTACTAATAGAAGAGCATACGTCATTAATTCAATCCAGATAGGTGTAAACTCGCTCGGGCCGAATACGCTATCAATTATTATCTCGTTTTACTATAGCGAACGATACTTTTAACAATGAGTCACGCATATGTTAAAAGATTTAAAGTTATTTTTTACTTGTACATACATATTCGAAAATGCAAGAAATGATTGCAAAAATTTAAATAAACAAGTGGAAAAAGCGATGTAAAATAACAAATATTGTTGATAATTAGTCGAATTGCGATAAGGCACGAAAGTATCGCAAATTATGTCGGTTATGCTTCAATCAAATGAATTGCATAACAGTCTTAAAAAATAATTGATTACCTTGTCGAGGAATTGGTACTGAATATGTCACGTCATTAAACTCGATGTCCACTGCAGCCATTTTTGAAAGATATTGCATACATGTAACGTCATTGCTATTGTTGAAGGCATCTTTCTTGCAAACACCGTTATCGACTTCATTTACTTTACTTTCTGGAGTAAGGTCCATGATGATCTTCCCACACTGGAATTCTCGAAAACGATTTATCTTCAGCTAGCGGTTGTCATTACGCGGGACTTTTTTCCGCGGTGCAACGCAGTCGTTTGACATCAGCGGAGAAACGCGATGCAGGAAGAAATGATTTCGACTGAAACTGAACTAAACGCACAGAAGAATGAGTGGCTCAAAGAAGGAAGAAAAAAGCAGAATAATAAAATCTCACGCGCTTGAAAACACAGTCATCAACCTATGATTGATCCGATTTATAGTCCGATCTCAAGACTGGTCTTCTTTAAAATTGATCACGCTAATCGACAAAACATTACGAGTGAACAATTCGAATTATTTATTTTACTTTAACTGTGAATTTGAGCAGAATTTGAGAGTTTGTTACAAAGCAGTTGAAATTAGTGTGCAAAAAATAGAAAATTCAAAGTAGACAAAGAAACTAGCGCAAAACTTGTCGCATTTTATATTCTTTATGTTACAAAGTTAGTAAACAATTAAATTAATAAGGGATAAAAAATAAGAAACAAAATAGTGTATGAATAAATAAAAAATAAAGTAGGTGTATGATGTATTAGGAAGACGAACTTTGTTTTAACATTTTTATGTTTTATCTTTGTACTTTATACTCTTTTCACACAACTTTGATATTCTTGTCATTGTGCTGATTATGCTAACACAGTACGTGACAATTAAAAAAAAGCATGGCAATACAAATGAAATCTAGATCGTTATTTAAAAGCAAAAAAAAAAGAATGACGCTAAAATTTAAATATAAAATATATGTATAAATATAAAAATTGTGGCTTTTAATTGAAACGAAGAATTTGAAAAATTTTCTTTTGTTTAAAAATAGAAAGTAGGCTAATATGCCGATTAGCTTCAGTGGGAATCTTTAAATACAAAATTTTAAGTCTAGCAATGATAAGACTGGCAAGGTGACCTCTACTTGACCATTGAAATGAATGTGCAGTGTCTCATGATTGTAAATGACTAATAAGATTAGATTATGAATTACGTCCTACGTTACATCGATAGTGCAGTTAACTCTTGATAAGCGTTTTATACTAATTGATTATATTTTTAGATTTTGGAAAATTATCTTATCTCAGCGAAGAGACAGAAAATTTTTAATAGTGGCAAAATAAATTGATCTCAGCTATTGTGCAGAAGAAGATGATACTCATGAATATTTTGATACGCTCTTCTTTTGACAAATAAAAGGGATCGCTGAGAATTCTGCGTTTTCTTCATATTAATGAATTATAATAGCAAAAAAAATATGCGTGTTATATTCAGGATGCCGGAAGTTTCCTCCCTAATAAATAGACATACCGTTCTTTCTTTCGTATATTTTTCAGTTTTTTTACATTTGACAACTATTACCTTGACTCGTGACACGTGTAAACCATTATGTCTAGGACGTAATAAACAAGGTGAACGACAATCACCCCGGAACTTTACACGCATGCGCTGTTACGAAAATACAGCTCATTGAACTTCAGCCGCGCGAGTGTTCGATCGAGCGGTCGGTGAATTACAGCTAATAATAAATACACATAATATATTATGTGTTTGCGTTAGATGACGGTAGGATGTATCGCTAGATTTAGAAATAGAGGTCAAGAAGCGCCAATAATTAGTTTTTTAGAGACTTCTGACGCGTTTAAGAAACATTAATTCTTTCCATTCCTTACATACTTACATATGTAAAATCAATTTATTATTATGTGAAACCTGATACATAAATAAATTGGAAATATATAATAGTTTCGTTGCATATACGTTGTGTACAATTACGATATTGTGTGCCTAACAAAATTAAGTTTTTATAAAAGTATCGATCCTTATCGTCTTGTTTTCATTCTTCATTTCGGATGGGAGAATTAGCTCGACGGGAGTACAATACAATCGTGCGATTTTACGAGCCGCGTCAGACTTAAGCTTTCCACAGTTTATTCACTGCTAACCGAACTACCAGTTTCAGTCACGCATTGCGATTGAAGGGTTTGAGTTATTTATTATACAATTCGCCACGTGAGAGACGAGGCGAGGGCAACGATATTTCCTCGTGTCAAGCTAGTAATTCTGTCGGCTGCAGCAACTGTGCTTCCTCTTGTTCTACCGGTGGACATTGTATGGTTTCAGAAAAGCTTATCTCTGATATCGTATTCATGTACACGAAATCAACGGTGTCGGAAAGATTAGAACTGTTTGTATTATATACGCGTTTCCGGTGTGCATCACTTTCGTGGAATTCTGCGCGTTTCAAATCCTCGCATTAATCAGAGCCATAATTTTTGTATTTATGTGTTTTAAATTTGAATTATTCATACCATTCTATTTGATTTGAAAAACACTAAATGTCACACTCGTATTGTCACGTCTTTTTTTAACCACTTTAGTCAGCATTACGTATGTAATCAGCATAACGATAATAGAAACTGTAAAAAAGTAACTTATATATGAGATAGAAATATTATTGTAGTATAAAGTTATCTTTTTAATATATTCTCCAACGTACATTTTGTTTTTTATTTATTACTATATTTTTGATGTTTATTAATTTATTTGTTATTAATTTTAAAATGATAATGAATTTTGTAATATTCATCTCATAGATTTTATAAGGAATCAAAGTTTTCTGTTAATTATATCGTTGGCTCTTTGCTCTTATTTTATTTATATCGTTTTATATTCACAGAGCCTTATATTAATTTGTATTTTTATTTGTTATCTTTTTGATGTTTATTTTCTGTTGCGTAAAAAGTTTTAAATGCGATAAGTTTTGCGCTGGATTCTTCTCAGCGAATTTTTTTTATTTTTCTATTTTTTTGCACATTAATTCCAACTGTTTATGTAATCATTCCGATTTTTATCTTTGCTCTAAATTTTGCTCGAATTCACACGAAGTTAAATAAAAAATAAAGTTATTCACTCGCAATATCCAAAACGTAATTTTTCAACATCTGCGAACTTTGATATTATCTTTGATATATTACTGCAGGTCACTCAACATTTGAAACAAAATTATTTTTGAATTAAACAAGTTTGCATAAAACTATTTCCAAAGTATGTGAAAAATTCTGCACATCGTCGGTCATCGATTGAATGCTCGAATTTGTTTACTCCGATTTTTCGCGCGTTCCAGCGTTCCCATTGCTGCCGGGAATACGATAGTATTGATGATTCGCGGATAACTCACGTTGTCGGCTGCGGTTCGTCAATTAACACAATCACACTACTATGTGATAGATAGAGGAACTGCAAACGATAGAACGTCGTAGAACTCAGCGTACCGCCACCAGTAACGACGGTAGACTGACTCGGAAATAACGTTGACTTGCGATCCGCACCAGCTATATCTCTCCCTGTTGGTGTATATGTACGGCAAGAGCCTCGCAACGGACGCTCCTTGTTACGCCGCAGAGACAGCTGCATGTAGTGTGGTGGGTGTCATGACCAGTCGCAGCTTGCGCGACCGAAATATGAGACGAGACCTCAACGAACGAGGCGTCAATAGTTGATCGTGTTCTAACGAGTCGAAATAAAGGCGAAGCTTTAGCACGGACGAAATGGCTTCCAGATTCTATTGCTTTGACACCATTGCGCGAATATCGATTTCCTCCGCTGCCAACTTCCTGCAACTTTTCGCCTCTTCTACAAAATGCAGACAGGTCGTTGGAATAGTTTTCGGATAAAATCAAATTTTTACGATGAAACTTATCCCCACGTTTAATGGTTTTACTCGGTTCTAATCTTTAATTTGAATAAAGAATTAAACAGAGCACAGATAGAGCGTATTGCGCATGCGATGATTGTTGGGTGTAACAATGAAAAGAGTGTAACGATGAGAGGAGAAAAACAGGAAATTCATGTATTTCACTTGTGATTCGACATCCATTCGAACAATTTGTTTAGTTTATATACAGTTTATCCAAATCTGACAAACAGGTAGGCTTTACTGTACCACTGAATCAGAAACTTAATTACTAATAAATAAATTTTTTGTAAGTAGATTTGTAAGTTGTTGTCTGATTCAGTAATACAATAAAGTCTGTTTGTTAGATTCAAATAAAATGTCATATGTAAAATAGGTAAATCGTTCGAATGGTTATTAAAAGTCACAAGTGCGAGACACATTTCCCTTTTTCTCCTCTCATTTTTGTTATTCTAATAGTCATTGCATGCGCGATATTGGTATAAAAAAATTAAAGATTAATGGATCAATTCTGAGTAAAATCATAAAGTTCATAACATAATCTTGTAAGACTTGTAAGAACTTATATACAAGCACTTCTAATTTTATGCATTATCTTACATATAGTTTCTTGCTAGCTGTAGAATTTACCAGAAATCGTAGATATTTATGAATGATCGTATTTCTTATGATATATATACGCATGAAATTATAACATCAGTTATAAGTTTTTAGAAGTTTTATAAATAGAAATTACCAGCCTTACGAATCTGTTTAAAATTGACCCATATACATATATATATCCATAGCTGATTAAAACCATCAGAGGTGGGAACAAATCACCGTGAAAATTTAAGTTTAGCTGCAATTCTTTTTATTTTATGCGTGAGCATATATTGATACTGTTCTCATTACGACAGAATTAATCACTACACGCATGTATTTAAGATAATTATAAAATATGCTACGCATTTCCATATGTTGTCATAAAACTTTTGAATGGAATATAACCTTATTTAAAAAGTTGCCTTGACCTTTTTTTTTGTATTTGCATAAATTATCGATGGAAATTTGTTATTAAATAACTGATTCACTCTTCATCGACGAACTCTTATACAAATAAAACATGACTCGTATTACTAAAGAGTTGCTTAGTTTCATTTCTAGGTAATTTTACAAAATTATGTCAAGAAACTTTGTTTTGTTTCTTCCACAAAGATCCAATTATTATTATTATTATTATTATTATTATTATTGTTATGCTCCTTTTGTTTTGTACTGTTTATTATTATTAATCAAAAACAGAAGACGATGCTTACTCTCATCGCTTCTGAATCAAATGTATTTTTAAAGTTTATCTGATTAATTTACTTATGAACCAACACATATGCACTCCAATAAATTTAATCCGCTTGTATTGATTGTACTTCAAATTATATGTATATCAAAAATTAATCATCGTGTGAAATATTTTTATACTTTTTCTGAAATGTTTAAAGTAAATTTCACTCTGAAGAATAAAATCTCACCCTGAAAAATTGAAAACTGAGTCATTCTTTTTCAATACTGCCGTAATTCTCATTTCTTAGAGATTTCGCTCAAAGGAACTTAGAGAATAACAATATAATTATCACATACTATTGATTTATAATTTATATCGAAATATTCACATTTATCTCTATTGATCAAATGTCAGCGTTATAAATCTAAATATTATATTATAGATATTGAGACAGATCGTGGCATTGAATGTAAAAATATATTGATACGGCATAAATATTTAAGGCGAACTGAACACAAGGCGCTCGTTAAGTAATATCTTTTTTTTTATTATATATATATATATATATAATATGTGTATGTATATATATACATATATTAATAACCTTTACAGCTTGTTTTCAGAGATTTGACCTTTCTCTATTCCAACTCTAATATGGTATAGCTCTAAGCTCTGCGACGTTTCAGTTATATCAGTAATAATATGATAGAAAAGAAGGCTAATACGAGCAACAGATATAGATCAAGTATAAAAGTAAACTTTGATGCAAAATGTCAAAGGGACAGTTTCAATTTACAGTTTTCCTTAACCAAATAATAAATGCATAAATAAAGTAATAGTTTAAAAAACGACCATGTTAGATATATCGATAAGTAGTTAAAAGCTATATGAATAATTATTTTAAACCAAAAATCACAAAAATAAAATTTAAATAAAAATTCACGCATGATTAATTAATCAAATAGCAATAAGTGTCTTTTTGCAATAACTAAATCGTCTGTTTTATCAATTATTTTACAAATATTTTTTCTAATCGCCTTTACAGATTTAAAAATTCTTTTCCACAATTTTAAAGTATAAACAATATAGTCAATCAAATTCGAGGACTTTATGTTAAAATTGGAAAGAGTTTGAAAATTGTAGTTTTGTTACCAACTCTTGGTGACAACTTGTAACAATATTTATTTTATATACAAGAGTACAAGTTTTATATTTTGTGTAAAAATTCTTTTATTTAATCTATAAGAATTACGTAAACAAATACAATGTTGAATTCTTAGAATCAGACTTAAGTACTTAATATGAAAGATTAGTTAATTTATACGTGTATCCATATGCAATATTGTGTGTAGTGTAAAGAGATGTGACTAAATGCTACTAAAATTGTATGTGTATAAGTCCTTGAATCAATAAAACAGACCTTAGAATCTCCTTAAGATGTGCTTAGGTTGCTTGTTACGCAAATAAAATTACGCATCGCACAATAATATCTTTTTTTGTGTGAAACTCGACGATAATTTTGCTACAGAAAAGTTGAAACTTTTCACACATAGCATTACTGTTAAGTTTTACATTGAAATCACATATATGGCAATATACTTTTTTATACCCGCAATGTACGCAAATTTTTAGCAAACATTTTTAACATATCGTCATTTTACTCTAAAAGAAGATATTATTGTGCGATATTACGCAATTCCATTTTTGTTATAAATAATACAAATATGTCTTAACACTTAGAATAAAAGCACACGATAAAGTGTCGGCCGACTGTTGTGTCGTTTATGGACAATCCATGGCAACGAATAGGTATATCCGCGCACGTGGATACAATTTTACTTGTTTTCCATAAGCGATACGGTAGTTAGTCGATTCTTTGTCTATCGTATATTTTTACCCTGAAATTGTTATTTCAAACCGAAATAACGCAAAACCATATAAGTTGGAGTCGGAAAAAGATCTGACGTGATCAAACGTGATCAATATAATAAACTGCATGGCTAACACAAGAGAAAAGTCAATCTCGTTTAACGAGCGTACTATTTATAATGCAAATTTTATTAATTACTATTTAATATCATAATTGATAATTGTGCCTAATTTGTCATTTTTTCATTTGCAAAATGTCAAAACTTTGATTACGTTATTGAAAGAAGTACAATTTATTTTATATTGAAGCAATGCAGAAACTGAAGAATTTTATTTTTGTACTTACATCTGCAAATAAAATTCATTCCATTTTCCATCGTTCTATTTTACATGATTCCTGTTAAAGAAAAATATACAATAGATATGTATATATTATAATTTTTGTAAATTATAGGTACATCACACATTTCCAATATATTATTTCATTTTGCTAGTTTTCAGAAAAAAATTTTCTTATAAAACATATATAAAGTCTTTTATTATATTGTATCCCGATTTCTACAGATATGCATACATAATTAATTATTCATCAATTATTCATTTATTTCTATTAACTGTTATTCATTTATTTCTATTATTGTTCTTGTTTCTAAGAAACTTATATAAAGTTAAGAAGGATGTTTTTATAAATAAAAGGTAATTTGAATAAAGAGATAATGTATTTAAGCCTTTATTCTTGAATAATTTTTTAATGTTATTGAATTAACTTACAAAAAAATATTATTTATATTCTGGAAATCTCTTTCTTTATTTATACAAATTAACGAATTAAGCTTTTGATATTTCGTATTATTGGGAAAAATTGATGTCATATACTCTACAAAAATGGCATCTTTCT
Source organism: Cyphomyrmex costatus (assembly GCF_001594065.2). NCBI lineage: Eukaryota > Metazoa > Arthropoda > Insecta > Hymenoptera > Formicidae > Cyphomyrmex > Cyphomyrmex costatus. Next base: position 1,725,643 of record NW_017275390.1, read on the forward strand.
CTTACATGTAATATACTTGTACATGTGAATGAGATGCTATCTCTTATGGGAGAAGATGTTACAAGCATTTAAATAATAAGACGCAATATAAACTAGCATGTTTTACTTATCTACTACAGTCTTATCTGTAATCAAAAGTCTTAGCTACAAAAACGCATAAAGATATAGGTAAGTTGAGGAAATATGAAAGAGAATCATTTAGGATGCGCGCGCGCGCCCACACACACACACACACACACACACACACACAAGTTGGACGTACTTTTTTCGTTTAAACAGCATTTAATCAACTTAAAATATTTCAAATTATATAAGAATACTACAAATTATAATCTATATCAGCCATATCACTGTTAGGAAACACTTATTATCAAAACTGTACATTTGTCATTTTACAGTAAGCACCGAAGAACGGTTTAACTATCAAATATTACAAATAATATATTTTATGACCAACTTTGTCATATTTTGTTAAATATTTTTCAATATTAATTAGCACGAACTTTTTGATTTCCACCGATAATTGCGCCATCGTCTACTACATGCGTTTACGCAGTCAGATTTGCAATGTATGTTTAATGAAGAAAATATAAATAAAGTGGTATCTTTCCTTTTATGCCATCTTCCCTCAAATTGCCTTATGTAAGAAATGATAATGGAATCGAAGTCTTATAATTAAGATTCAACGTCAATTTGATGATCTCGACATTAAATCGACGACGATTTGACGTCAATTTGATAATTTCGACGTTGAATCAACGTCAATTTCATTATCATTTCTGGCTGGGGAAAACACTGCATATATGAATGATAATTCAGAAATGGTTTTTGTAACGCGTTACCTTGTTAATTATTCAAATGAATATTAAAAAGTAGGGTAAAGTTGCCTAATATAAGATATATTTTTTTAAAGATTGTAATTTATTTAATTTGCAACCTTCACTTCTATCTTTATGTCAATTTTATAGGAAATGTATTCAAAATTTACCACCAAAAGTCAGCGATCGATAGTAGCTATACTTTATTGTAGTGAAATTTTTTATCTAAAGTACCGATATTCCTCATTCAAAAAAAGTTTCCTAATATGAGACATAAGGGATTTCTTATGTGAGATGGTATCTCATAATAGGAAACCGAAGGAAAAAATAAAGAAAATCTTCCTATACTCGTCTTTATTACACAAAATAAAGTAATCTGAAAATATGATTAGTTAGGTCCAGGTTTTCTCTAAGAATTGACAGATCTTTATTCGAAATTGTAGAAAATTGAAGTTATACCGACAAAGTATACAATAAATTTACAAAATAATACGATAAATTTCTTATAAGTTATATTGCATGTGCATATTAAAGTGAATTGACATTACAATGAAGCTATGATATAAAAGTGTTAAATAAGTACCTTGAAATCACAATTATTATTTCTTTTCTCCGCATGTACTCGATCGATCTTCCTCGCAGGGCTGCGTTTCAAAACACAACTTCGGTAATTGAAATGTATAGTTGACGTAACATAAAAACTATAGCTTTTTAGTAACCAAAGTTATTACATTTTGGAATGCAGCCCAGATGCGCGCTTAAGAATAGATTAGATTTTATCTCATATTAGGAGTATCCTCAGTATCTCATATATATTAGGAGGTTACATTAAAAGCTGCTGTTTTTTCTTTGTATTTGAGTAATAATTTCAATAACAAAACATATATGAATACCTCAATCGAAGTATTTTCCCTCGGAAGCTATGACTTTTTGCCACTTTTCAGGCAGAAGTTGATTTCCATGACGAAAGAATGGTTTCGGTTGACTTGTTCGTTGTTTGTCGTGAACGTCACTATCACCACTTTTGAATCGTCGAAACCAGTCTCTATATACTGTTTCTGATCCATCAGATTCACCATAAATTTCCGCAAGCAATCGATGAGTTTCAGCTGCACTTTTTTTCATATCAAAATAGTGTAGAAGTACACATCGGAAAAACGACTTATCGCGTTTCATTTTAATTCAGTTATAGAAAAGCACGTATGTAAACAATGATGGCGTCTGTTGACTGAATTTTAGTAGGAAATGTTCACACTTTAAAATGATATAAGTAGCAGATGTCTCTGACCATAGCATACGCAGCTACTGCTATCTAAATTAATGTGAACAGTGGCTTTTAATGCAATCCCCTAATACGAGCTCCATACTTTGCGGCTTCATGATCTCACCAAATTTAATTTTTATAATTAAGTACATCATCATATCTGTCACTTTCCTATTAATACAACCTTACTCTATCACTGCATGCAGACTCTATTATCAAACATTTATTTATTATATAATAAAACAAGGTTTGAAGACTAACCTCAATAAAATTCGACAACATACAATTTCAAAAATCTTTTTTTACAACTACTACGCGCATGATCTAATAATGAGTTTTCTACTAAAGATATTTCTATATAAGTAATAATAAGAGAGTTCATATAATATATAAAACCAACCATATACGTTTATTAGTTTAACAGAAATCCTGCTATCTCATATTAGGAACCTAATCCCATAATAGACGATTTTACCCTAATAGTTAATTCACTCACACTCACCCGCGCGCGCGCGCGATACATACACATACACACAAGATTTATACTTTAATAACTTCGATATTTTCTTTGTATCTTTAATAACACATACGTGTTACGAGAGCATCATTAATAAAACAACGGAAATTCCACGTTCTTATAGACCAGTAACATATGATTATGAGCCATTAATATAATCTTATCGGAACACTAATGTAATGGTACGATTTGCTTTTCAACTAATTACCTCTCATCCGTAATACACTAATTTATGATTACAGTAGTATTATATAAGCTACAAATTTTTGCATGCAAAGGAAAGGTTGCAAAGCAATTCTATTTAAAACGCCACATTTACAATTTATTTCAGAAATACTATTATTAATTTTTATTCACAACATTAATTAAAAATATCATTAATTATAAGTTCAACATTAATTAAAAATATCGTTAATTAAGTTCAAATTTTATAGTAATTTTAGATTTATTTAAAAGACTTTGAAGATTTATAAATAATTAGTTTTTAAGATTAATGCGTTGTCGCGCGTACATGTTAATTTTATACATTTTACTCTTTGAGCTTTGTTCTGTATAATATCCATTTATCGCATCACTAAGAGTCATATTACATAAGTCATAAGACATAATGAATATCTCTTTTATTGTGATATATATATAAGTCTTAAATCAATTGCAGATAATAAAATATAGAATAGAATAGAGAATAGAATTTTATTCTCTTTAGCATTTACAAAGCCAAGAAGGGGACTTGGTTTACAAAATTACTATACCACACATCCATCCATACCTTCACCGTATACAAAAATAAATAACTACTCACGCATCTCTAACTTTAACTCTAACTCTGTAGATAATAAAATATAGTAAGCATTGTTAAATAAGAAAACATAGATGAAAATTTATAGTTCTTTAAATGTTAAAAACAAAAAAAATCATTTTTATATAACACGTGTAAATATTTCGTTACGATTATACGACAATATAATATTAAAATATTTTTTAACGCATATACATAAATATATATATGTATAATGATATATAATAATAATTTTAATCTTTTAAAGGAAGATTGAATTTTATATTACATGGAATGAACGATTTCGTTAAAGTACCTCAAAATTTAATTAGTTTCAGATCTGAAAATAATTTTATTGAACTATCAAAATATAATTTCATAAGAATTTCAAACATAATGAATAATAACTGCAAAATATTTTGACATTCTAACAACTATTTTAAGCGTTCTGCACATAATTATTTTAATGACCCAACAAAATTATTTTCAGATCTACATATATCTAGCTAAATTTTTAGAGCCTTTCAAAACGAGAAGACCTTGTTTGCTTACAAATTGATTGCCTATAGCATCGTTTGACCACATCTCATTTGCCAATGATTCGTTTGTGCACAAAAATTATTATCTATGTATGTGTATTATTGCAAATATATATAACTAAGAGAAAAGCACACACAACACAACAAACTGCATATATAATATTATTGTCTACAAATCGATTGCCTTATACAAGCACAATTCTCTGCTTTAAAAACAAATTCTTTGCCTTAAAAATACAAGGTATTTTCACATTTAATTTAATCTTAATTTCATATTTGTGCGTAAAAATGCTTATCGATCAGGCAATCGATCAATAGGCAATAATATTTTTGCACAAACTGTCGGTAAATGTAATGTAGGCAAACGGAGCCCTCTCAACAAAATCGATCTTTCCGTGTAAATAAAGAAATATTAGATCTACAAATTAGTTCGGTCCGTTTTCCAAAAAATGATGGCCTCCAAAGACGAGTCATTTTTTCGAGATGAAATTCGAAAATTGTCTGAGAGATGGGAAAAAGTAGTAGCCAGCGATGGACAATACTTTAATTAATCTGTTCATTCATTTTATTTTGAAATAAATGCATTTTTGAACACAAAAACTCCTAATATGTTATAATATTTAGTATGATGGGTTGTAAAGATTAAGAAAAAATAATTATAATACAACAGAGATTATTGAAATTGAAATTTATTGTATTACGAAAAGCATATTTTATTCGTATTATACATACAGCGTAAACTACAGTAATGATTATGCTAATTCGGCATAATTATAGATACATACACATTTCGACGCATTTCATTTTACAAAAGTATGTTTATACTAACAATCGATTATGCTGTCAATTGATTATTGTTCGTTTCATTTCAGTAAAAATACATACATGTGCTGTAAGGATTGCTTTATCCATTTGAGCGTCGCAATTGCATCAATGCGTATTCATATTTGTAAATTGTTCATTCAAATTCTTAACTTTGGTGAGTTATAAGAAGATATACAAATAAGAACTTTGTAAATTGTGCTGTTTTCCTCTCCCGCGTCTTTAGAAGTTCTTCCTATCACTTAACGATTTAATATTAAAAAAATTAAAGATCCACGCTTGTGAAACGTAATAACAATTTATAAACAACAACAAATCAACTTAATAATTTAATAATTTGTTTCCGAAAATGTGTATAAAAATTTATTTTTGCATCAGTTTCTGATACAGATGTGTATAGAGTAGCGCGGAGAAAGTTTGTTTATCATTATTTGTTTAAGAAATATCTTTATGTACATTTGCTCACTATTATCTTCGACGTTAAAACCTAAGCACAACACAAGTCATTAAAATGACGTAAAATGATTAAAAGTCACTTTCAGTGACTCAACATTTCAATCATATTTGCCATACATTTTTATATCATTTTTACTTGATTATTTTATATTATTTTGATGTTATCGTGACTTTTTGTTCTGCTTAGGAATGTGATTGTGAATATTCACAAGCTTTTATAGGAGTGCGTAAATACTCATTTTGACAGTTCGATAGAACCGCCTTTCCCTTGTAAAGCTTCAAAAACATCTGATCTTCAATCATGTGTAAACTTAATCTGGCAAGATACATATACATTCGTGCGCTTATAAATCACTTCAGACGTTCGTCATTTTATCCGAACTTAATTTTAAGAACACAATTATTCACATTTGATCTTTCTTAACCTTTTCTTCTTTTTCTTTGCATCACGAAGCTCACAGCCATTGGATAGAACAAAGTGGTCGTTCGTGAAATTTATCATTAATTAAGGCTTCGTGTTTGTTCACAGAGTAGGCACAATTGAGGGCAATTAATAAGACCCTCTTGAGGATCACGCGCGAATTGATCCTTTCGTTTTGCCTTCGTTAAGCTGCACAATTTTGTGATAAGCATTTGAATTCTTTTTCTGAAAATTTTTCAAACGATTAAAGTATTTTAAAAAATTGCTTTGAATTCCTTTAAATATTACAATACTGAAAAATTTTTGAAAGCTTAAAAAATGAAAGTATTAAAACTTTCGAACTTCCAGAAATTCTTTCATTTCAAGTATTTGAAAATCTGGATGTGATTTACAAAAAGATGAAACTGTTTTGTTTGAAATGAGATGAAATTTTAAAAAAAGATGTATTTTTAAAGAGTTGTATGTTTAAAATTTTTTTAATATTTTGTTTCGACTAATATTCTAAACAATTCCAGATTTTTGGCGTGTATTCTAAATAATTGATAATATCTTAAATCACTGCACATTATGCTGACTTAACTTGAATTTAATGCTTAAATTTTAGTTGATGATAAATTCAAGATCAATTGCTTGATTGCGTTCTAACAAAAATATATATAGATACTCTCTAAAAATTCTTTGGAGTAAAATCTTATTTTTCGAAAAGTGAAAGAGCAGCTTTTAATCCTTAAAAGTGAGATTTTATTCTTCAGAGATTCACTCTAAAAGTTTTAGAGAGTATTGATACAGTAAAAAAGGGAAGATATAGTATAATTCGAATATACAGAGTGTCCAGTAAGTTTTGATAAAGCGCTTATATGTAAGTAGATTAAATCAAACTGATTGTGAGTCAAAAAGTCCTCTTTCGACTTTGTAAGCTAGCTACATATAAGTGCTTTGTCAAAATTTACTGAACATTCTATAAATGTATACGTGTACATACATAGTATAGTATGTATAGAATAGTACCTTGGACAAATATGTTGTAGTCGTACTACCAGCCGTCATCGTTATTAAATTAAGGATATAAATAAGTTACATTAATATTGGTACTATTATCAGCTAAACTTTAGCAACCCTAAAATGCGACAAAAGTAGACCATATTTCGTGATACTTTCGAAATGTACTAATGCCTTTTCGACAGTGAACAGTTATCTTCGCGAGAATTCTCATTGAGAAGTGCCGCGGAAATCTAATGTTCCTTGTATCTTGATTATTATTGTCGTGAGACGCTGGAACCGAGTGTTCGTATCGTCATTTTAAAATATCATTTACGAGATTTCCGATTACGAAAAATACGTCCGTTTTTGCCTGCACGATTCTACGCGATAAGTGGTAACAATTGTGTTAACTAGCACAACTTGCAACCACATCTAATTTTACAAGGTTTATATGTACATATTGATGGTCTATCGGGCGGTCTTAATTTTCCAACGCAGGAAGAGATATGCGGAAATTCTCAACACGACAAATATGAGCAGGAGAGCGAGAATATCCAAAGTAAAGTCAGCGTCAAGCATATCTAATTCCTCCAAGGTCGTCTCCGGATCCTTGAAATGGCAATATACCTAAAACGCACAAAAGTTCAGTAATCTGTCGCAGTCAACGATCAACATTGCGAATGCAGCGTTTAAACTTACCTGGAAACACTTCAGTTTCTCTCGGCCGTAACCGTAAATGGTCAAAGCAGTTCCCTCGAAACCGTATCTGATGTAACTGAGATATGTGATCCATCGTAGGTAGACCGGAATCGCGTCGAAACTGACGAAGAATCCTGAGAAGAGGAGGAAAGGTACTGACATCACCGGCGCGAGAAACACACCGTTCTGCACGTTCATCGCCGCGCCGACCATGAGACCTACTGATTGCGCAACAAAGGATATCAATAAACAGGTGCCCAAAAACATGAAAAACCGTGTTATATCCGCTGGCTGACTCGTTAGGAAGTACACGACGGTGACGTACAATACACAAAATACGGTCTGAAAAGTAAAAGGCAAGAGAATAATTATTTATTCGCCGTGCAACAACTGTATAGTTTCATTTCTGTCCTTATCCGATGAATCTTACCTGGAACGGTAGATCCGAAATGGTAATCGCGAAGTAATACGATTTGAGAGAGTACCATCTGTTGAAGTTTTCTTTTAAAAGTACAGGCAGTTCCAGCGGGACTGTAAATGAAAAAAGAAATAAATGGTTTTTATAGGAACAATGTATCAATAACAGTTGTTTCTCGCGGTCGCGAAATAATAAGCGTAAATTACCAGTGACTTACAGGACAGAATTGTGATTGTCATGGAAGTGTACATAAGGAACAACATATTGAAGAACAAGAAACCCAAATTACTAAGTACTTTGGCGCCGTCGTTTCCGATATCATAGTACAGTGCGCTGATTAGCCCCGCCACCAGAATGTGAGCGAAAAGTCGGAGATACATAAGAGTCTGTAAACATATTAGAGGAATATTAGAATTAAACGATATTTACAAATTTAGGGATACATTAGAGATGATGAATATTTCATAGATAGTCACGCAACATTAAAGCTGCGAATATCATACAACTCGCAAAGCCAAGTAATATCTTTCTTCAAACACCTACCCAATCTCTACGACTGAAAAGTAAGGCGCGCTTCAGAATTATGTAGAATTGCTTGAATTCGGATATGGGATATCTCTCAGGTGTGACTATTATGGATTCATCAAGTAGGGCTATGTTGGCGTTATCTTTCTTATCCAAATCCATTGGTATTGCCACATCCAATGCTAAAATAACAAATTTTAATACAATATTTATATTGCTTTACTATTGTAGCACTTTGCTATATATAATTTTACGAATTTGTCAACAGTCAATGCAGCTCTTTGTAATCATTACACAGTGTTCTAATTTCTTCAAAAAAATATTTGAAAAATACAATAGATACGAAAAAACATTTTAGATAAATGTTGTATAATTTCGAGGGGAATATAAGATGGTTTATTTGACTTTAAATGCTGTGCTAAGGTCGGAATAAGGTCATTTTAAATTGTTTAAATCCCCTATTTTTTATTACATAATTTTACCTCGAAAACTTTTCAAAATATTATAATAAAACATTTTTTTATATGTATAGTACTTCTCGAGTTACGAGGCTTGATTAAAATTTATAGTACTGTTGATATTAGCATATCCAAGGTGTAACATTATTACCTAATCGACAGCTAAAACTTTTCAAATATTGTACAGGGCCATGACAATATGTACATATGTCAAGATCAAAGTAATTGGAGATTGTCCTTCTTGTTGTTATTTTTAATGTAAAAGTGAAGAGAAGAGGAGCAACATCGCATTGTCTTGAAATATATCGTCAAATTTGTAACCTTGAACAACATTTGAAAGGTTTTAGCTATCGATTGGGTAATATCACTTTAGATAATGCTAATGCTGCTGGTAACTTTCAAGGCTTATAACTCTCGAGAGAAGTACAATACTTCATAACAAAAATATTTTATTATAGTGTTTTAAAAAACTCTCGAGGTAAGTTACAAGAATATTTAATTAAGGAAGGTTTTATTCAAAAAATTCAAAGTCATCTAGCCTTATCTTTGACAACATCACCCAAGATCAAACCAATGACACCATTTTATATCTCCTTCAAAGTTATAAAACTTTTGTCTGAAACGTTTCTCCGTATCTTTTATATTTTTCGAAATATTTGCCTGGAGAAATTAAAACGAAAAACGTTATGTTATATAAAACCCTTTGCAGTCTAAACTATTCTTTTAAATAAGCGAAGATCAAGTAGGAAATTCATTCTGACTTTCATCTAATCGGTTGATCTAAACATGAATCAAATAATTTTTCTTTATTAATTGAAGGAATTATGAAGATTTTAAAAATATAATTTGCTGATTATAATTGTATATAATATATAATATGTTGAATTCAACTCGACGTAAAACCACAATAGGTTAAAATCTCATAATTAAGAAAATATAAAATTGAATGTGAAAAAAGAACACACTCATATCACAGATGCTTGCAGCAATATTGCAATAACGTTGCAACGTTGTAGCAATGTTGTTGCAAGCTATACAGGCAGCACATTTAAAACGGTTTTTCTTTCCAAGAAACTAAAGCTTAACTCGCAATTACAAAAATTGTTATATATTATTAATTAATTATTATATTTTAATTATAATTATTCAGTTATATTAATTAAAGTTATTTATAAACAACTGAAAAAAGTCGCCAATCATTATCGAGATATAAAAAAATGTTACCTTGTTTAGCAATGTCGTTTGTAGCGTAGCCATGAATGAGTTTTCCATTACTAATTTCGCTCTTTTCTTCCGAGAACTTTTCCTGCAGATTACTGACATCGTTCTTGTCTTTAATCGTTTTCTTCGCTTTGTCCAAGTTATCACTGTTTTTTAAAATACCCGTCGCAGCAGTACAATTATTCATTCCCTCTTTCGTCTCAGGGAAGGGATGTCCTTCACGTATATCGTACTTGCCGTTGTTTATCGCGTTAATTAAATTCTTGATATTGTCGCCATATTCGCCGCATGATACCTCAATGACTATAAAGTAGATAAATAAAATAGATCATGTTATAAATGAGGTTGCGTGAAAAAGAAAATTATACTAATCTATTCTAAGTAGACTTTTTATAAAGACAACTTTGTCAAAATTACATATTTTCTTTACTTTATCTTTGTTTTAATATAATATGGTTATATTGAAATAATCTTATTTGAAAGTACTTACTAAACGATGCTGGGTTGTGATAGCTCGGACAATTGAGGCCAATTGTTCTTAGGAAAGGCACCAATTGTGATGTAGAACCTTGATAAACGCATTGACCTTCGGCTAATGTATAGAGAGCATCAAACATCTCGAAAAGTCTCGCACTAGGTTGATGAATTGTACAAATTATTGTTCTTCCGCCACGTGCTAAAGTCTTTAACAACGAGATGCATTGGAAACAAGACGAGGAGTCCAGACCACTGTAAAATACCGAATAAAATCAATCAGTATCGTTATAGTATACTTATACTTTCTTTTTCATTATATTAGCGTATTATTATACGGAGTGCGTCACCAAAATCCGGACAAATTTCAATTTAAATTTTCCGCTATATTATGCCTTCGCCAGAGGATGTTGTTGGCTTTCCGAGAAACCCTTCTAGTCATATTCTTAAAATGTTAAAACCAAGTGCGGAGTATAATCGAAGAGCTGCGATCATCGAAAGCCTTCGCGCTGGGCACTCAGCAATGGAAATAATTCGATTTTTTGAATATCCGAGATCAATCGTTTGTGACGTTGTGTGTGGCTAAATTTATGGCTTTAGAACAATCCAACGAAGGTTCCAGTATAGCGAGGAAGAGTCACAGGAAAAGTCGGAAGAACGCACCGCGAGGACCCCCGCAGTCATTGAAAAGGCTCAAGCGCTGATTTCGGATGACCCAGGAGAATCATTGCGAAAATTAATTAGCATCGATTATTGATGTAAGCGTGCCAACAATGGTTACGAGAATAGAGGCCGTCATTCAAGCTAATGGGGAATATATCGAATAATTATGCTCTATAGGGATCCCCCAAGTATCACGTAATAAAAGGATTTTTTGTAATATTTAATTTTTCATTAAAAAACATTTCGTTTAAAGAAATTGTTCGATTTGTACGGATTTTGGTGACGCACTTTGTACATATTTATGACAGAGTAATAAAAATAATAAAATTGTATTGGTATATACACAGTACTACATGTATATTATAAGTTTATATAAAATATTATTATAATATATATATTTTATACTTGTGTACAATATGAAAAAAGAGTAGAATTATATTAGTATATCTTTTTATCCACACGAAATATCTGTTATATACGCTAACAAAGAAGTATGATTGATATATATTTCTCTTTCTCCTCCAATATGATTAATTGTCGATTGTTAAGACAGTAACTTTTTTTATAAAGGAGGAGTTCTCGTACAGACCTTGAAAGAGTTGAAAAGACCAGTTTGTTTTACTTTTGTCGTCTTCTGCCATCACATAAAGGATATCGAGCGGTTCTTACAGAACCGGTTGAGGAATCAAAAATATCCTGAGGAGCGCGTGATGTTATACACGTAGACCAGGAAATCAAATTTAAACTTTTTGTTTTTTACAACATGAGTACGGAATTTTTTTTATACAACTTGTATCATTATACAAACACGACAAATTCCTTACAAAAATCTGTCACTGAAAAAGGACAGATTGGCATAGCATTTTTAATTGCTGCTATAATCAAAAATTGACTGCAAGAGCTAATCTTTTCTTTCAGTGTAAAATATTAAAAAACAGTAATTAATTATTTTAAGTGTTAAAAGCATGTTTTATATTCAGTACTTTTACTACTTCAAATATGTAATTACTGTGTTTCAGTAATAAAGTAGCCTTAGATTCCTATAAGGGATGAGTTGATTTATTAAAAATATCGCAGATAAATTCGTGGAATAAAATACGCCACTGTAAATGTAAAAATTTCGATATACTGTCTCTAGTTAGTGAAAGTCTCCACGAGAAAGAAACGTTTCAAAAAATCTAGCATCGTTTACTTTCTCCCGCTGCGCGTTATGCCCTTTTGTATTTCATTTCGATTCACGTGAGATATTTTAAATGTGCGATATTTATATATGTAATCTCTTTGTATCAGTACATGATTCAAGAGTGATAACAAGTAGACATTTAAAAAATTATTCTTAAGTTATTTTACTAAAAGTTATTTAATTTACGGTGACAAACTTTTTAAGATACAATATTCGTGTAAACATTTATCGTTATATATAGTTATATAGAAGATGCAGTCACCTCATTGCAAATCTGGAACGCGGCTGATCGTTGTATAGAGAGTTCCTTGAAAGTTGCAAAGAGAAATTCAACGTGAACTACATGATGCGGTCATTAAAATCTCAAAAAAAATTCACAATCTGATTTCCGTAATTTTATTAAAAATACAATTTCCTGGTGACATTGGCCGTGCCAAGATCGAGATTCGAAGATCAAGGAAATTATTAAGCAAAAGGCGGAGTTTCTCTTTCGTAAGTTTCAGAGAAAGCAAAAGAGATCGTTACTAGATTTCTTGTAGATTGACAGACGAGATCTATTCAACCAAATCTTTGAATACACTATTTAAGTACACACTTCTCTTTAGTTATTGTTTTCATTCTCATTGAGCAAGTCATATCATAACATTCGTCCTTCAATTAAAATTATTGTATATACCGAGAAAATTAAAATTACACGTCACTTACAAATAATAATTTGTTAATATATTGTAATTTCTGCTATCATAATATAATACACATACTTCTCTGTTAATTGTGAGTTAAATGTTGCAAACTTGTGTGGAGAATCAATTTTTAAATTTTTAAAAACATGGTTCTAAATAGATATAAGAGATTACAGATAATGAAATATGTATTTTTTATAAAATTTAAAACTTGCCTAGTTGGTTCGTCGAAAAACATTATAGGAGGATTGTTCACTAACTCCAGAGCAATGGAAAGCCTTTTCTTTTGACCGCCGCTCAGGTTCGAGGTCATAGTACGGCGGTGCTCAGACAAGCCGAGAGTTTCAAGGATTTCCTGGATCTGTAAAAGGATAGATAAATATGTCACTTAACAAATCGCCAATCAATAATACATAAAACTAGATACGCACTAATAAAAATTAAATTTTTATTAGCGCAATTAAAGAATAATGTTGACAATTAATTGAAATGGTACGGATTTTCTCAGAATGCCTTTTCTAACGCTGAAGTAGATGAAATAACAAATACAACGATGAATTTTTCTATTTTACTATAAGTATAATATTATATTTTTATATACGTAACATTTACGCATTTTATATTTACATACATACGAATAAACAATTATATTTAATCGTTATTATGCAAACGTGATTTGTCTAAAGCAAAAAATCAAATAAGAGAATTAGCTTACCACTTCTTCTTTCTCTGTTTGACTGACGTGTGAGCCGAGCTTAAGGCTTGCTGCAACCTTCATGGCTTCCGCTACCGTTAGATTCATATGAAGTTGATTATCCTGCATGATGTAGCAGGAGAGTTTTCTGAAGGCACTGAGGTTTCTTTCTTGGCCGTTTATTGTGATGCTGCCTTCTGCATTTGACGTCCTGATAAAAAGTTTCTAATGAATAATTTGATACGGAAAATAATTTTTATATGTTTGCTTGTAATAATACGTTGTAGCGATATTTCTACAAATATAAAGGATGGGAATTTACTTGCATATGTGTATCTCTCCCTTCATCATTTTTATTGTCCGAATATAAGTCTCTTATCTATTCTTACGACAGTATAATAAAACATTCGCTAAAAAGATTTAGGCCGATCATACACGTTCGTGACCGAAGATGCGTCATTAATAACTCATAAATTTTTTTATCCTGTCGCGTAGAAACTCAATGTTAAATCGCCATATGTGTGCGTATCGTAAAAAGATTCTCAATCATAGATGCGTAAAACGCGATATCTCGCACGTGTTGCCGCACCGGTTGACTGTGAAACCGGTTTGGAAAAGAAGCAAACAGGCAGCGAAACAACTTTTACGCTGCAACAAATACATCGTAGGTCACGTTGCTCAGAGGCAGACTGCACCGAACCTGCAAGTCGTGCCACTGCGAACATTGTGAAAATACCGAAAAGATAATCGATCTTGAGACGCGATTATAGACAGCCAGAATTGGACGAATCATGAAGTGATATTTGCATTTGTGCCATCATACGTGTTTATAACTAAATCCTTATATATTTTACAGTTATATATTTTAATATTTTTTTGCATTTTAACTAAATTACAGTAGAATATACTCTTTAAAATAAACTGCGACGTAAAAACTCGATAAGACAACATAATTTATGGTAATTGCGTTTTACATTGTAATTGACTGTCTTAATCGGAAAGCAATCATGCAACATTGTCGTGCTAGGCAATTAGTGATCTGCGTGTTGACTTCTATAAAATGTATACTTGTCGAAAACCAGTCCGAGCAGTTTAATATGAAAGCGTTTCTCGTCGAGATGTCATGTGCAACGCCCTTGTACGTACAATTTAAAGGTAATGACAGTAAAAAAAGACACGTCAAGTTCATTTCCTGCTGATAGTTCTTATACAATCTCTACGCAAAATAGAGCGGAGACAGGAACGCGCCTTGACATCATAACTACTCCATTCGATTTGTATCGCAAATCTACGCAAATGAGAAGGAATCGTTTTTTTTTCTGTACGACGAGGAATGTGAAGTAGGAAACTACTGATCAAACGACATTTGTAACATATTGAAAGATTTAGTGAAAAGATACCTACTATATTATTTCTTGAACAAGTCAATTCCAAATTTGTTAATTTATTCAAATAAATACATATGCTTTGTATTTATTCGTGTCATTCCAAGATATAATATGTTAAAAAAAGATATATGTTACGTCTTAAAAAATAAACCAGAAAGAATTTCATGAATTTTTTTTACAATAATTTACATATTTTTTCTGACAAAGGAATCATACTATAAATAAACTACTTCATCAAGCAGAATCATTCTGATAATAATCAATTGAATACAGATGATTTAAAAAATAAAAAAATCTATATCACAAATATAAATTATTTTTAAGGATGTATTATACAGTTACTGTAAAGCAAATTAAAATTGGAAATGTGCTAATATTTATCCTATGAATCGTATGCATATAAAAGTTGTATAAATATTCATTCATGACTTTGTTTAACAACACGTTCTTATTTTTATTATTTACTTTATTTATATGCTTACTTTATTTGTCATAAAAGATTAAAATTATCAAGATACGGACGATTTTCTTGTTTCGACTGTTGAAAGACAATATCTATGAGTTTACTTTCGACTTGATTGACAATAAATTGACCAATTGACTATATGGCTTTCTGTATTATTATTGTAATTAATTTGTTAATGTTCATGTAATTATGTATGATTGAAAAGGACTTCGTATAAGTCGAAACGTTTCATATTTAATTTTTAATTTTAATTTTAATTTTCAATGTATAGAATTTAATAAATATTGTCAACTTAATTCCGCTTGTTTCATAATACCGTTAATTTAATATCGTAATTTGTTGTTAATTAAAATTATTTTAAACAATAATAACAAAAATATCAATTTTTTAATATAAATATATTTATATTAAAAAATTGATATTTAATACTTTAAGTATTCAAAATGGTTTATGCAAAATTTCATCGATAAAGTAAACATAGATTCTTAAATTAATTTAAAATAATCTCGAATACTTTTGTGGATTTCAGCATGACGTGCAAATAAATTATGACTCTAAAAAATTTACGATATATATGTACATTATAGATATATTTATTACCAAATTTTTATTATCAACAGTGAAATATTTCTGTTCCTGTACTGTAGTGTGATTAGTGTCGTAACAGAACGCGAAGAAAGTGATATCGTGTATCGCCGAAGAAAGTGAGACTGTAGTATGGTGAAGAAAGTGAAACGTTTGGACAAGGTTTGAACAAAAAAATTGAAAGTGAGCGACGAGGTCATGGAGAGATAACATGATGAAATCTTTCCGTGAAGAGACGGGACGTTTATGATGACGTGCGCGGAATAGATTGCGAATGCGTAAATATTTGGTAACAAAGCACAAACTTCAAAGCTGAGATATTTCTAATTATTGTAAAGAGAAAGCGAAAGGACGTTGTCTCATGCATTATTCTCTGATTTCTATCGCGTTTTTGTTTATCGACATATGAACAATAAGCGTTAGAATTTCTCACGGGAATTACCTTTACCTGTTGCTCGACGTTTTAATTAATAAACTGACGGTATATAAATCTTACAGTGGAAGAAAAGATTAACTGCTGCAGCAAATTAGATGGTAAAATATAGCGTAGCATTTTTAATTGGCTGCAGCAGCCAATTTTTGGTTGTGTTAGCCTATCAAAATCCTATATTGACATTGCGAATATTTTATCATCTAATATGCTGCAGCAATTTATCTTTTTTTTCCAGTGTAAGAATGTGTGAGAAAGAGAGAGAGAGAGAGAGAGATTTGTAATAATATATCTATATATCAAGTAGTACTATCGAATAATTAGGTGATTATTTAATATTACAAAAGCCTTAATAAGACAATAAAGTGAATTTATAATTTATAAAGATTGTTTTGAATGATAAATTAAAAGCAATTTTTGGGAAAAGATTTAAAAATACAAGATTTATGGATAAAAGCTATAATAAGATAACAAGATAAATTTCTAGTTTATGTAGATTATTATGAAGGATAAATTAAAAGCAATTTTTTTTTAAACGATCGCTTATTATTTCTGAATTTTTTTAGATATCTCAATCTTGAGCTTGTCTTTTGTCAATTATTTTAGGTATCTCTCCTAACTTTCGTTTTAGCAACTTTTTGCTAGAACAGAATTATTGACAACCTAAGAGAATAACTAAAATGTGATAATTTTGTGAACACTCGAATGCATCATGAAACATAATCAATAATGGCTATTTAACAATAAATAGAAAATCAACACAACGACATTTCATTTACTACTACTACTATAACGAATTATTTGTGTCTGTGAGAACATATGTATATTAATTTCAATCTAATAACACGTTGCAAGCTAATATAATAACAAGACGACAAGTGCGTTTTTGTGATTAATATGTACAAAGTCATAGTTTACTTAAAACACATGCACGCCTTTCTTATTTAGCGCCACTTTAGCGCGCCATTACATTATTATTTTATTGGTAGTAACTATATCGTGTGGATGCTCCACGCTGACTCACTTGTATCCGGTGAGGATATTCAAGAGCGTTGACTTTCCAGCGCCTGAAGGGCCCATAATAGCCGTTAGCTCGCTGGACCGCAATCTGCCGCTGACGGATTTGAGGATTGTTTTCGAATCTGAAATAAAATTGAACCTTTAGATTCATGAAAACTGAAGAGTGAACACTTAATTTAAGGATAAATCTTAATGTTTTCTATTTATCAATATACACTGTTAAAAATAAAATGCTAATTTTAACTTAATAAAGACGTATGAACTTTTGAGGCATGCAAAAATGTTACAATTAATATTTTATTTTTAATAATAGTTCCAATAAACAAGTACAAGTATTTTGTATTTACACAAGAAGAATTAAAAAGAAAAATATGAGATAATTATTATCTTTTAACAAATATTTTTAATGCAAATGTGCACAATAACTCAATTAGTGAGGAACAAAGATAAAAGATGTTTATTTATTTGATCAGTATATTTATTTATAGATTAAGATATGTATATGGTGAAAAAAAATTATAACACGTATGCATTTATGATGGCAGAAATAATTAAGATATTCATAGCCCGTTCTTTTTTTAGGAAATGTCTTAAGATGCTAATGTACTCTTTC
This sequence comes from Cyphomyrmex costatus, assembly GCF_001594065.2. NCBI lineage: Eukaryota > Metazoa > Arthropoda > Insecta > Hymenoptera > Formicidae > Cyphomyrmex > Cyphomyrmex costatus. The sequence goes on from NW_017275390.1 coordinate 1,743,759, forward strand.
GATTAGTTTATAATATCTTAAGATTGTACTTAATATAGTCTCAAATATAAGAATTGACTACAAATACCAGGCTACATGTATTAGTGACATTTGTAATGAGATTTAGAGATTAATCAGAATTCAATATTTTTTATGCGATCGTCAGTTAACCGTTGACCATTGTACTGAGATGGCATATTTCATTTTTGCTTTTCTCTATGTAAAATCGACTACTAATACATGTATATCTCATGAGATATCAAACAAAGAGAGTAGGACAAAGTCCAAGATAAATATCCTCGTACGCATTAAATTGTATTCGTACATAACCAATCAGTTTATGTGATTCACACATATAGACGCAAGGCCGGAAGAAGGACTTTAATTAATGAATCCGCTGCAACGTAGAAAGCTAAATCGTTGTGTTATTTGATTATTTCCCCAGCTCGGTTGAAATTTCAATTATTCAGCAATTTATATAATAATAAGAGAAATTAAGCGATCAAGAAAACGATAAAAATTATTGATGACAATTAAATGGATTTATGTATAATTTGTATATTTTTATTCGTAATTAATTATATAAGGATTCAGCTTGGCATCATAATTTTCTACGTGTTATTTTTTTAGCATATTCAGAAATACGAATCACTGTGCATATTTTATTTCATATTTTATTTTATTGCCTGATTAAGCAGATTATACGTAGAACAGGTATTAATTAAATGCATCAGTTTTATTTGAAGCCTGAATCGATGGCAAAAAAATTTATCTGCGTATTTGTAAACAAATATTTTTCTCTTATCGTATTAAATAAATACAAACAATTTATTTGTACCAATAAAATATATAAAACTATTGCGATATTTTTTTTTTTCTTGAAAAGTGAGAATTTCGTTCCAATTTCATTAAAAGTTCTTCTAATTCTTTTATAATTAATTTATTTTATTTTACTTGTTATTCAATCGAAGAAACACGTTTTTCTGTCAGCTAAAGAAAATAAAATGAATTGCTCTTCAACGCGAAGCAATTAGTGTAATTTTATATCAATTTCGATATGCAGAAAGAGTTTCTTATTCCTGCGAATATATATGTATATACACTGATAGATAAAAAATTTATGTGAAATAAAGAGAAAAAATGTTTATCGTATATAAAAAAAAATCTATCTGACTTGATGCACGTAAGAAACGATACGTTAAGATTGTTTTACCATTGTCGAATGTCGTATAGCTTGACCTCCTGGCTTTATAGCTCTCGATTTCACATTCTTATTTCAAAGTCGTGAGTAGAGAGAAGTAGATATAACAGTCTAAAAGGTGCTTTAGCAATTGTGGTTCACTAAGTAGAAATACTTGATTTAAAGTTAAGTTACTTTTGCTACATACACATTTATTCCATCGAAAAAGACAATGAAACCGAGTCAATGTATTGTTGACCGCAAAACTTTGCATATTGTTTCCCACGTCACGGTCTGCATAATCAGCGAAACAATAGACTGTACGATGTCCGACAAAACGTAATTCTCTTAAAACGTAGTTCTTTGTTCTTCAATTTTAAAATCTTACTATATTTATATATATATACAAATACTACGAAAGTAAAATAAAATATTTAAAAAATGTATTGTACAAAATTTTTAGCTGCATATACAAAATAAAAATCCGATACTTTTTGACTATTATAATATACATTATAATCTAAAAATTTATTTTATAAGTACACTTTTTCCATTTATGAAGAGTTATTTAAAAATCGTTTTAGTTTCTGTGAGACTTCCAAAAGCGTCGCAAAAAATGTTTTATCCATTAATAGTTTTTAATTATTTACAGAAAAAAACAGTTTTGCTGAAGTATTAAAAAATTTAGTTAAGTGCAGATCTGAAAACAATTTTATCAAAATAATTATGGAAGGCACTCAAGCTGATATCAAAATATTTTGCAGTATTGTTCATCATGTATATAAATACATTTGAGTTTTCTACATTATTTTGATGGTTTGACGAAATTATTTTCATATCTATATCTAGTTAAATTTTTAGCTACTTCAACAAAATTGTTCCTTCCGCAAGAAAAAATGTAGTGTTTACTTTCATTCAACTGATTATACGGACAAGGTATTTCGTACGAAAGTAACAGTGAAATATTCGCTTAAAGACACATTCCACATGTGTTGTTTTGCTGTTACGTATGCACGCAAGTGGCAATTTAACATTCTCTGAGCAAGATAAACACCATCGTTGTTACGTACCTATGTCATTCATATCCTCCACCTGGCTATTTTAGTAGCTCACTATACATATACAAATATTTGAAAGCGAAACATGAAGATGCATAAAATCCGAAATAAAATCGTAATGATACAATAAAATACTAGTATTTTAATTTCAAGGCGAACTGGTTCCATTACGCTTTTACGTATGAATACGTACGTGCCAGGACAGTGCCCGAGAATTCTTCGATTCAGATCAAAAACGGACCGTATGTAAATCTCTAACTGTCATACGCAAATATAATATAGTTCCGGATTCTTTGCATTAAATAGTATACAAATTTATTATAAACGATGACGTTTCTTTATCATTGACATATTTTTACTTTTCAGGAACGATCAATTTATACACGGAAAGAACTATCTTACTGAAGTGTATCTAGAAATTTAATTAGATATTTAATTAGATAAATTTAAAAATAACTTTATTGAGCCATTAAAATAATTATGTAGAAAATGCGTACATAATGAACAATATTATGCAAAATTTTAACAATTTAGCAACAAGTTTGATGTCGCTACAATTAATTTAATAGTCTAATCAAATTATTTTTTTTAGACCTATTTAGTCAGATATTTTTAGATACTTTAGTTTTATAAAATCGTTCTTTTCGTTTGCGTTATTACGATTATCGTGCATATATCTAAAAATTTTTATAAATTCGCTTTATTTTGGACAAGATACAATTTATTTTTAATGAAGAATTAGATTAGTTAAAAAATAAATGTACAAAATTTTATCTTTTATTAATTACTATATTGTTTATTATTTTATAATATATGTATGTCAGTTTTTTTTGACCAGATATAGGCATTATTTCTTTCTAGGAAATCCGATAATGTTTCTCTTCGCACGGCTATCAATATAATAAACAGGAAACACGTGATTTCTAGAATATCCTGTATATTCTCTATATTTTTCTCGACGTAAAGTTAATGTGAAACCATTTATTATCTCATAAGATAATTTCACTTTGACAGTTTATCACCTAATGACGTTTTTACTGCTCGAGTGCACAATATTACGCGCGATCATATATAACTACTATAATAACTGCTATATACTTATACATATATACGGCACGATATTACATAATTGTTTTTTCATGAATCAATGTTACTCAATACATATATAAATACGATGTCATGGACACTACACTAATATCGCGGATCGTAAATTACTATGAATCTATTATAACTTGAATTTATCGTACCACTTATAACTGGGTCAAATAACAACTATTATTACAACTATTATTACCCTATTAAACAGAGAAATTTTGTGTAATGATATATATTTATATACCTCGAGTAATTTTTTTTGTAATTTGCAAGGAGGAATTGATAAATTAAATAGATAATAGGTAAGAGAGGAAAGGTTGTAACGTATTATGCTAATAGATAAATGAAGGATAGTTGAGTAAACTAGGATAAAGAGGAAATATGCACGAGAGCAGAGTATGGATGGATGTGTGAGGATAGATAGATAAACTGTAAACCAAGCCCCCTTCTTAGGCTTTGTATGCTTGAAGGTAATAAAGTTCTTTCTATTTATATACCTCGAATTATGCTGATTAATTAATTAAACTAGATATAATTAATAACTAAGTAAAAATAAGCTTATTTGTCAATCAGAACTAGATTTTATAATAGTACTTTTTGAATAATAATATTAATATTCTAAGAAAAATAGTCTGATTGGATTAAATAATAATTCTGATAAAAAATGAACAGATCAGAATTTTTTGGTTAAATCTACTAGAATTCTAGGTGATATATAACTGTAGAGAATTCTGATTGATATAATTATTCTAGTAAAAATAAAAATTCTAATAGATTTTACCTGAAATATTTCTATCTCTCTCTCAACTCGAAAGATCTCAACTAGAATTCTAATAATTAATCAAAAAATTCTGATTCCATTTTCAGAAATATTTTTCAGATTGTCGTTAAAAACCGTTAAGAGATGTAATTCTAATCTCGAACAGGCTTACCTACTTACATACAGTTAATTACGTATTTACATATTGGTTCATTCATTTATTAAGTATAATTAATGTTTCTATTTTTAAAATTTGTGCTCTTTAATTTTTACCGCGTTTTCTAGTTCAGTATTTCAGAGCACGACCATAATAAATACGTGAGTTCCGTTACCGCTTGAATAGAGAGCGATTTGTTTGAAGAAAAGGCAAAGTATGCAAAGTGTAAGTGCTGTCGACCCGATCTTTATTTCTCGAAAAGCGAACGTAGAAAGCAATGACCTCCGCATACTGATGACTGCTCCGTAAGTAGCAACAAGCTATACAGTGCTCGATTAATATAATTAAAGCAAGCGTTACGTCTTCATATGGAAAGAAAAAAGCGATTATATTATATATCTAATAAATAGGCTATTTCATAAGCTTGGAAAAAAGAGAATAAAAATACCAACCGTGCATGGCGAAGGCCATCTAACATAGTCAGTGTAGGTCAGTAGGTTTCTAAATGCACTTCGCTATTATTTCGAAATCATTAATGTTGTGTGCTCACCGTGACTTATTCTGAAATTATTGTATTGCATGAAGATATAAAAAATGTAAGAGTTACTCTCTAAGAACATTCGGATTCGTAACAAAGTTATAATAAAAGAGATATCAATTAATAAATTTTATTTAAATAAAACATATTTCAGGCTTGGCATAACTGCGCAGTTCATTCGTATAATTTCACGATGACTACTCTGCTGCTCCGTGAAAAATATAAAGTAAATATCTCTACGTCTGTAATAAACACCCACGTGCCATTAATTGCACCTTTATTTGCTATCAATTGATCACGTACGTAGAATATTATCGACTATATGCATGTGAACGAGCCTTCAAAGTTCAAGTCGGACCCTAGACATGTGCAAAGAGAAAGAAAGGTAAATCGAGTTTGCTAATTTCGAGTCTAGAAGAGGCTGCACGAATTGCGCAAATGGTGGATTGCAAAAATCTCACTATGACATACGGCGGTTTGTAGCGTTTAAATTACTCCGGTTGCTCATATATAGAGAGAGAGAGAGAAAGAGAGACAGACGATAAAATCTCAAATTCTCATGCTCGGTCTTTGCGAGGTCATGCTAAACTTTCTTCACTTTATTTTGCAATCACGCGGATATGACACGCAATAAGATTTAACTCTCGTTGAGACATTGTAGCCTAATTTCGTAATTTCGTAATGTATTGTAACATAAATCATGAAAAAGTCCTATTGAAATAGTTCCATACTCGTACTGCTTCGATAACTTTAACATAAGTTTTATACAAGACAAGACAAAATAGTCTATATAGAAAAATCGACGTATGAAATTATTCCTTGCAATTTCTCTACAGGTCGCTCTGAAGAGAACGAAAAATTATGTAAACATTTTCCTCGAAAAAAATATCGAATGTTTCATTCATACAATAACTTTGTGATAGAAAAATAAAAAGTACCGAGGATCTGTGTTGAATTTCTCGAGATGCGAAAATATGAATCACAAGATGGCGTTTGTTTAACTGATCGCTATTCTTATACAATATTAATAAACATTTTAAGTGGTAAGGTAAACGATTGCGAGCAAGTATATTTAATAAGAAATGTTGAATGCTCAATAAGTCATTGTGTCAGGTTTCGTTATGTGGCTACACAGTTTTGGTGCAACAGTAAATAAAAATTTAACATACAGTAGCGTGCAAAAGTTTCCAACCAATAACATTTTGTATTTTAATTTATAAAAAAAGAAACCTGATAAGATTTTAATTATCAGGTGTTAGTATGGTGGTAACGAAATCTTGTACTAACACCTATTATAACAATAATAATTTTATCAGGTTCTTTTTTTATAAATTAAGGTAGAAAATGTTACTGGCCGGAAACTTTTGCACGCCACTGTATAGGAATTTCTGCAAGAAGAAACATCATAATAGAGATCGTGATAAAGAGAACATCGTAAAAGAAAGTAAAACATAAAAAGTAGAAGTTAGCAATAGAATATACAGTTATTGTTCCATGAAGCTAGTTTCTTTTATACTTTTTGCACACGTCAAAACGTGTTGTTCAGGCACGTGAACGATCTAGGTCGTATCGTTACTCAAAATGCATCTTGCTCTCTAAATCAAAGAAAAACACACTCGGTGATCGTTACAGTTCTTTAAAGGCGTCACAAGAATTTGAGAAATGTAAGTTGTATAATGTAACTCATATTTTCCGAGAAAATATTTTTAAAATTCTGTTTAAGCTGGTAACAATTTATTAGCGACATTTATGATATGTATAAACGGTCCGAAATTAAGTACGTAAATTAATTTGTTGACAATCTTTTTCATACCAGTAGCACTGTACTCACTACAGTAGTTTGTAATAAGACAAATGGATTTGACAATACACTGTTTAAAAAGAACTTCATATACATTGAATTTTTAACAATGAACTCGAGATGCCTTCTTAATGACAGTCTTCATTAGTAATTTTTTCGATAAGACATTTTAAAAAAGAAAATCATCAAAGTACGTGCGTTTCTGTAGCCACGAATGCACCTATAATTACGTGTTCCGAGATAAGAATTATCGAATATAAATGTGTCGTTCAGTATCTTTATCTGAACTGTGACAATTATTATCGTTTGTAATACGTGTTTCCTTGGTCCCGAGCAAACAATGATTCTTCTTTATTTTTGTTAAATGAATGATATTTCTTGCTCATCCGTGCAGAGTTACGAAAGCCGAACAACTGAAATATCCGCCAAGCGTGTCTATCATTGGAAAAGGAAAAAAAATATGAGTCTCTCCGCCATCGTCCGGTGCTTAATTGACACCCATCCTCGACAGGAAGATGAGTATCATTACGGAGGTCTCTCCGCAAGATAGCATTACTAGAATAATGTAATAGTATTACGTCTTGAATTATGTATTCGGCTGTATTATAACTTCAAATAGCGTTGTCAAGGCCGTCAGATTTTTGGTTCCCACACAGAGAGAAAAAAAATGATTGGAACAACCATAATTTAACTATAATTTATAGTTATTTTATGGCTATAGTTATTTACAACCCCATAAATTAATAATTGTTTTGACTATATGAAATATAGTAACCCGAACGTTAAATTATGATCATAATAACCATAATATATTTTTTAGTTATTGTTACTACATGTACTATAAAGAGTAAGCGAAAATTGGAAAACTGGTTACATTCATTGTAATTATGATTGCAATTACAAATACATAAAAATGGTTATTCTATTTATCATCCATATTTCCAAACTTTACTATACTAATATTTGAATTTATCATAATTTATAGTACAATTTTTGTACCGTTTGGTAGAACTATACATATAAGGTCATTGTTACTAACATTATAACAATAATAACTATAAAAATCATGCTCCTAACCATAATTATTTTACCATGCAATTATAGTCACAAATACGATATATACTTTTCTCTCAGTGCACGCCGAAATGACTTGATACCAGTATATTGGCGCATTATAAAAAGTATTTTGATTTTTGCGTTCGATATAATGCATGATTGATCAATACCGCGTATTTTCGTGATCTGTTCCAAATAATTCAAAAATTTGATGTCCTTTAATTATCACAGAGCGAATGACTGATACTCAGTGTTTAAAGTATTCTCTAAAACTTTTAGAGTGAATTGTTACTCTTAAGAGCAAAATCGAGCCACCTTTTTTTCAAAACTGGCTCAATTTTTACTCTTTAGAGTGAGATTTTCCACAGAATTTCGAGAATATCCAAAATAAAATGATGATCCGCAGATAATGCTGGTGAAATAAATTTTATCATTTCAAGTGAAGCGATTCACTTCACGCTCGCGATAAGATGGAACAAAGACTCTCCAATGATGTTTACCGCTCGATATTGTTATTGTACGTTTATCTATCGACCATACACATCGATTCAAGCGCGCTTTTCGAGCAACATTAAAGAGAGAAACGTATCCCGTTTCATGAAGAAAATCATCCATTTCCTTAAACTTTTTCTAAAATAGTCTTAGATGCATTTGAGATACACGCGTATGATTAAATTGAGATTTGTGTGTTTCTTTGGGTTCAAAAATTATAGGTATACCAACGTAATTGATGTACATCGGAAGTCTCTGAGATATTATGCTGTATCGGTCTTCCTGCAAAATTGCAATCCTACTCGTAAGAAACGAGCACGTCGAATTATTCCTTTTATGACGGTTTCTTCATCAAGATCTCGGAAAAACACACCATGCATATTTACTCGTGTTACAAATCGAAATCCTGCTGTTGCGCTCACGAGAATAAAAATAAAGAGGTAAAGACAATTATCCATCGCGATTGTCCAATGACTTAATTCTATCGTAATGAAAATTTCAACAAACATCGAATACGATCTCAATTCCCGATTGATTCTTTTTATAGTATCGCGAAGACCGATTCGTTGTGGAAGCATCATCTTGTGCGAGCTATAAGAGAGAGGAACAAGACAAACGCGTTTATATTTTCAGCCTATAAATAATCGGAATACGCAACGTAATCTATGACGTATATGTATACCCGTATCATATAAAATATGTAACGAAATGCCGCATGACAAATATAGTTTGATCGCGAATACAAAGGGCATTACAGTAAATGGATTGTCCGTACACGTTCGGTATGACTTCCTATAACACGATAGTGCAGTAACAATCAGATTATCGATTTGGAGCATAGGTACAACATTGGCACTGTACACAACAGATGGTATTGTTTAACTCGCGTCCATGAATCGCGTTAATAATATCGGATGGCTCGCTAGACGTTTATATTTAATTTCAAGTATGAGCTGGATCTATTCACAAGTCTCTCTTTTGTGCGTCGCATTCTAGCGTTATCTCTTTCGCAGGCTGTATCATGATGATAAGAGTACCCGGGAACGTGCTCGTGGAATACGCGGAATCCGCGCCCATTGCCACGCCGCCACGGCCGTGTCGTTGCGTTGTGCCGCATTTCTTTGGACATGCATTTCTTTGACGCGTTTAGCACGCGAGTCGGTGCACTTTCACTCGACGGTCAATGTCATCGGAAACCAGTTTGTAATCATACGACCAGCGCCGGCTGGTTCCTGTATATATAAAAAGACAGAAAGAGAAAAAAAAGAAAATGCTGGACTTGCGTTTTAGAGGTTCTTTTTTTATAAGTATGCGTGTAAATAACTTGAAAGACTCGGGCTCAGGAATTCAGGGTTCGGGAATTCAAATAATAGCATTACTTGCTATTGTATCAGATATTCAACACGTGATATGTTATTTGAAAAACTATGCAATAATTAGTCGATGCTAGGAAGATAGTTACGATAATAACATCATTTTCCACACGGAATAAGTTAAACGATACTTCGTTGCATAATAGAGAGCTCATTGTTGTTTATAAAAAGTTTTAAATCGATATTATGTTTTGTTTTTCTATAACTCGAAAACAAATTATACACGTAATCTAGTTATAAAAACCGATTAAAATGTATAGAAATAAATCTTAGTCTACAGAAAAAAGAAAAAAAATTGAAAACTAAATTCAAATTGCAAAAAAGAACGAAAGAAAGAAAAAGAGTAAATAAATCGATTTCTAATAGATACATTAATAAAATAAAATAGTCGTAAAAATAGTCAAATTATTTTTACATATATATCATGCTCCCTATATCTTTGGAGTGAAATCTCACTCTTAAAAATTGAAAATTTAGCTAGTCTTAGCTGAAAAAAGAGTGAAAATATTTTAATCCTTAAATAAGAGCGGAAGAGATTTTCACTCTTTAGGAGTGGAATTTCATTTTCTGACGTAAGATCTCAGTCTTTTGGAGTGAAAGTCATTCTAAGGAATGAGAAAAAAAGGAGTGAGATTTTATTCGTTTTGACCTCTCTCCAAAAGAGTAAAGTCTTACTCCAAAAACTTATTGAAGACTGGCTGAATTTTCACTCCAAAAGAATTGGAGAATAAATTAAAATATGACTCATATGCACGAAAAGATTATTTGCCACTCACTATTAACAGCATTCGAGCTGTTAAAGATAAAGCTTCGATCTGTAACGTTTTTAATTCCAATAGCGAATCATTATACACGAACATTCAACGATGCATTAAAATATTGATTGAAAATTCCTTGCATACAGTATTCTATTACGCGAAATAGATATAAGCTAATAAAATTACAATCTCGACATTTCATCAGACCCTATTAATAATAATTACAGAGAAAATTTTATTTTCAATTTTAATTTTGCCTTTTATAAAAACTAAATATAGTAAAATGCAGATTTTACGATACATAATTAAGCAAATTATTACACGAAAATAAATAATGCATGATAATTTATGATATTTGCGAAAAACACGAGTGTTCCTGGATGCTCAACAGAAAGTTATCCAATTTCCATTATAGTTATGTGTATGTTTAGTAAGCAATTATGGTAATTATATAGTGAGAACTCGGACGAATGCTTTCTATAAAGACTTCGTCATGCTGAAGTCAAATAATGTAACATTTGGAATGCAGTTCAAGGGCAGAGTACGTTCACATACCGTGTAATTTACAAAATAATCTTTCTGCGGTTTCACGACTTTTTCTTGTGTGACGCTTATACGTTGTATTCTATAATAATGTACTATCATATCGAGCTAATGCCTAATCGGCTTGATACTAAATGTTATGTTACGCTCTGAATGTTAGCTTTTCTTTCCGTTTCTACTAGCCAAGTTTTATCGTGGATTTTTTAAAATCTCATCGACTTACCCAATCGAGTATTATTATCCAATTAATAATGCTAACCCATGAAGTATACGTTGACCACGCGTTCGACTGGATTACGAAAATCTTAGATCGATTTAGATAAAGAACATTCGTTAAGCTGCAACGATTACGGAATAGAATGAAGAAAAATGTATTTCTTTTACACACGTGTATAAAGCTATTAGAAGCTATAGATGTATGAATAAATTGTAATTAATTGATTCATGCTGGCGAAGAATCAACAGGATAAAGTAATTTTAATTCTTCAAATGTTTGTAAAAAAATACGCGATAATAGCAAAAACACTGTAAATGTGGCTTATTAAAAAATGATGTAACTATTCGCAATACAAAGCCTAAATTTCAAAGTTCAGCAAATTTTTTCGTTGAAGACAAATATGATAACGTCATAGAGACAGACGCTCCTTGTTGCACGTTTAGATCACAAAACGCATAAACATGCGAAACGTGCTGTTTACGTAATATTATGGAAAAATATTACAATAACCTATTAAAAGAAAAGAAATCTATGTTACGGAGGAATTTCTTTTTTCCGACATTCAATTCTTTCGTAACATTTTGCCACATTACAATCAACTTGCCTCAATCAAAAATCGAAAGTCAGTTTCAATTACAGACAATTGAAAAGACGATATTCGACTGTGAAATTTTTTATTCGATTGGAATATCGATATGATAAATAAAGATAGAATAATGTACTTACTATTTTTGCGGCCTTCTCGGACCTTATATGTAAGATCAGTGAATGCCAAGTCGACCGGCGGCCTCTTCGGCAGATGCGTGATCGTCTTCGGCTGCATCGGTACGATCTGCAGCCGCACCGCCGAGTTCTTCCTAGGTTGCAATAAAATTCCATTGGAATCGTCCGCCGTCGAACAATTTCCCTCATGCTTCATCTTTTAATGAGATTGTTCCGTTCCTCTCTTCTAAATGCCAATCGCTGATCGTTCGATCAACCGCGCGCGTTTTCCTTCGCAATGTTTCGAGATCAATGAATCACTTTTCGCGAAGGTAACATGCGAAAAAATTCCGTAATCGGCGATTTTTCACAACCTGCAATATCGCCCACATGATGCAATGCACTTCGCAAGACATGTTAAATATAGCGTTTAATTTTTGGGAGGGGGAGAAAGAGAAAATTATATTCGTATCACGAGTTATGTTTTCGTAGCAAGTTTGATTCGATAGCAAATCCACTCGCTGACGTTATAGAACCAGTTACGTGGAACTATATTTAAACTTTACTTAAATTTGCAAATTTTGTTCTGTATAAATTAAGTTGCACTTCATTTAATTTGGCTATAAGATATTAAGATTTTATATCCTGTTTTATGATGATTTACTTGGCTTACAAGTCTCTTTTCTGCAAAAAATTGCGATTTTTTCAAATCAATTAATGCAGTGAGATGTTATGTACATCCCATTTTATAATTAATCACATTCACGGAAGGTTGCGAATGATGTTAAAAGGAAAAATTGTAAACACTGACAATGAGATGAGACTAAGAAAAAAGTTACTTTGTACAGAACATCGAAAGAACGATTTTTTGCTAAAGTATCTAAACGTTTAACTATGTATACAGATTTAGAAATAATTTTGTTGAGCATCAAAATAATTACAAAAGAATCTCAAACACATAATGAGGCTTATTATAAGGCTTATTATAAATTCTAACGACAAGTAAAAATAATAAATAAGAATAAATGTAAGAATAATAATAAATAAAAATAAAATAATAAATAAATGTAAGATAATATAAGTGAAAATAAAAGTGTGAAATACAATATAATTTTCAACTAATACATATACAGTATAAAAAGTTTTATGATTGTTTCATTTCAAATCCTAGTTATTCACAAAATACATTACAGTAGAAATATAAAGTACAATTTTTTTTAGAAAATAAAATACGATTTCGTAACACGATGTAATCTTTGTTGTAATTTCACGTGATGTTATACATTAAGTGTCACTAGCTATTACAAATAGAATAATATAATTTAATAGAATAATATAATATAATATATTGTTTATATATTAATGTTGATATATATTAAAATATCCCTCTTTGTATGTGTGTGTATGTGTCTTCTTAAGAAGTTGTTTACCTTTTATTTTACATAATTAATTATTTTGATAGTTAAACTAAAATTATTTTTAGACCTATATCTAGCTAAATTTTTAAATATTTCAAAATCGTCCTTTTGCATAAATATTATTCCATTATTTTTTTATATATTAGGTGTAGTAAAAAGAAATCTATTATTTTTGCATGAAATCTATTGGAAAAATAATGGATTTCTTTTTACTACACCTAATATATAACCCTTTAGTGCACACGATGATTTTCCGGTCCATTACTACACACGATGGATCATGTCCGGAGTTAATCATTATCACTCTAACAAATATACAGTAATTATTAAGTAATTTATATATATATATATATATATTTTAATAACCGAGGGATTAATCATCGATGAAAATGATTTCCAATTCTATACACTCATTTCCACGTGATTTTAAAGTGATTTCCTTTATTTTCCGGGAAACATTCGAGACGCGCGACCGAACGACGATACTTGTTTGCTTTCAATGATGAATGCTCGATTGTCTCGTTGACTGATTTCCTCGCTAATTTCGTAGGTGAGTAGCCCCTCATTAATATTTTTAGAAAGTATTTGAAAAATTATGTATTTAAACAAATTATATATATAAATACTATAACTAATCACTTGATACTTCTAGTTTTTCAAAGAAAAGAAATATGCAGGACACGAATGATCCAATCCTGTATACTAAGAGTGATGTAACTAAATTAAAAATGATGCTTGACATTAATATTAGCTATCTCATCGGAGTATAATACGAGAAGCAAAACATAACTAATTACTGTTTTTGATATGCAATTCACTTCGAGATTATTATAGTTTTATTCCACTAATAAAATAAATCACTGTAGATATTTACGCAAAAACGGCATTTACCTATGATTTCCTGACATTAACATATAATATCGACTATTTATTAATTAAGTCTCGATTATTAAGTATGTAATAAAAATACTTATGTAAAGCAGAAGGAGGAAAATAAAATATAAACATAAAATTGACTTGCAAATTAATATAAAAAATTTTAGATCTTCTTTGTTTGAAAACTCATTGTGTGACGATAAGAACACTTAAACCGTCGTATTGATAAGAAAGAAAAACTCACCCGTAGCAAAAAAGCCACCAAGTTTTTGCGAGAATATACAAATATACTTTTATATATGGAAGTGTTTAGAAAACAATCTCTCTCTTTCTACTCCAGCAAGTCTAACAGTGAAAATCACAGAACTGAAAACCACCTCTCTTAGAGATCGTTCGTGGAAATGAGTGAAGAATAGAATAATCTTGATGCACTGATTCTTACATTGCCCGACTTCGCCGTGTTTCCTTTTGTCGTCGTTGGAGAAATCTCTCCGCGGACACCGAAGCTAGCCCTGAGATGTAACGAGACGCATCTCTGGCACAAAGCGATCCGCGAGTACGACGTGTGTGGATGACAAGAATGACATATGCGACACACTCGATCCGTACGATTGCACGTGTCGCGGCACACTCCCGATGCATACGCGATGCACCGTGGTTTTTAGAATCTCGCCGGATACGCTCCGATAACAAAGCCAGGAAGCAAACCGGTGGGGAGACGAGCGGTGCTTTACACCTTGCGATGCACCCGCCGCCCGCAACGACTCGAACTCAACTGAGCTAAAAAGCCGCGACTGCAAGTCCGTTGCCGTTGACCGCCACTGTGACGTCCCTTTTGTCTCGCTCCCCTGGCTTTCCTACCCTTTTTTCATTCCGTGCAACAACTAAGGAAGAAGGCATTTACGGTTGCACATGAGAACAACGCTTATATCGGCAGATCAAAGTCTACGTAGACGGTGATGACTAACGTAATGTTAACAACATCCGCGCCGAGGGAGGTCAGTCATCCTCTTTGATCTTATCACGATCTTTTCGTCATTTCTTATTACGATATAGAAAATTAGAAAGTTGTAGGCGGATATGACGTCTAACTGTTTCAAATCAAACGAATTCTCACTGCATTTTAACGAATCACGCTCACAATCAGATTGGAGAACTTCAATACTGTTTTTGCTACACGAAATTGAAAGAAATCCGTGTGAGATGTAATAAAGACGAAATATAACAACTTTTAATCCCTTTAATCTCTTGCCGCCACCTTTAGAATTGGATTACAATACAACACGCTTTTAACAGAGTGTAAATGAATCGCGTCTTGAATTGCTACTGCGAGCACTCACCTAAATGGCTCCTAAGGACAGAGATACGTTTGTCCGTCGCGACAGTTCACAACAGAAGAGACAAAGGAAATGAAAGAGACTTCTATCTCCTAACACATGAATAGACATAAATAGACCGCGAAACGTAAATTAGAGCGTTCCAAACGTAAATATTAGTCAAGGATATTCCAGTTAATTGATGGCAGCGTGTTATAAAAAAGCTAAGTTGTCCTCGAAAATATTTAAAATAATAAAATTAATTAACGTATAATTGCTCAGCAATAACACCAGCGACGATTAGCCTCGATTTCACTACAGTCAGCCACTAGTATCGATTGATAATGCATCACGCGAATCACTATTACTAATGGAATAACGGTATCTGCGTGTACCTGTGTCGATGTTTCATAAGTGGGCTTATCAGAGGCGGCTAATTAACGTCATTTCCGATAAAAGACGATGTAATAACACGTGCAGTATTACGAACCACATCATCTATAGTCTATATACAATGAAAAAAAAGATTGACTGCAGCTATAACCAATTAAAATATGTCGCTGTGCCATATTGAGTCAATCTTTTTTTTCAGTGTACTAATAAAAAATTAGAAAGTATTTTTTTTAATTTGAATAAAGTAAGGTAAGTGGTCCAACAATAAATCATATAAATTTCAGAGGCTCGTATTTCTCTCAGTTATTGAGTTGAAGATCTGGGTTTTTACATATAGTTGATGAATTTAGTTAATTACATACTGTAAACAATAATTCTTAAATTATTTCTTAAGTTTAGTTACAATTTCGATCATTTTAAAAAACGGGAAGTGGTTTATTGTGTTCAAGAGATGTGTACACAATGAACTATTCTATTTTTAATAATGAACTACATGTTTTATACTGCGAATTGTTAGGATTATTTTAGTTTGACTATATTTTAAAATGTTTATTTAGTAAAGAAATAATTAAAGATAATAAGAATTAGAGACAGAGAGAGAGAGAGAGAATAAAAAATATTAAAAGCTAACTTATGTTGTTTTTAATTTATGTTGTTATTATTTTAAGCTCACAATCAAAATTATTGTTTTTAACATATTTCAGATATTTTTTCAGATTATTATTTATTATAGTGACTAGTTTGTCACAGTTTAATCAAACTTATAATACATATATAGTAAAAAAAAACAATGATTCATTGTTGACTACATCAAAATGATTCATAAACCACATAATCTTTTTCACGATAATCTCCAAAATAATGTGGTAAAATGATACAACAGAAAAAGCTGCTTACAAAATATTGAAGCTAAATGTGTACACAAAACTATTGCACAAAGAAAAAATAATAAGTATAACAACAAAAACTTTAAAAAATGCCTAAAACTTACAAAAAAATTTTGCAACCCAAAGTTCTTTAAACGTGATACTATATGGCTATTCTTGGCACGATCTGCTGGTTGACTGAGGAACTGAGAAGGGATTCAAATACGAGTCGCTGCATAATTACAGCGTAATTTGGTAAAATGTCGCATTTACGAAATATCGTAATAGTTCATAGTATACTATTGGTTTACTGTTGGACCACTTACCCTATATATTGCTATATACTTCAGACCTCCTTAGGATTCTAATGGGATGATTTAACAAAGATAATATACGTAATGATAACATGACAAAAAAATAAACACAAAATAATAGTGTTCGACGATACTCAATAACAAATATAAGTATTCACTCGTATACATATCAGGAGACGCGGTAGCGTCTCCGGCCATGTTCATTTACTATATCCAAAGCAATATATAGTGATCAATAAAGCTCCTTGGAGCCGCCATTCATAATTTTCGTGAGAGACATTTTGAAAGCATACTCTCCGCAGCCACGTACTGAATTAGTTAATTTCATTTGCTCATTCATAATGTAGAAGAGATATAGAACGGTCATTGTAGAGTGCCGCTGCGTCGTTAAAGGATTGTCATTAATCGATTGACGTAAGTCCGTGCGCGTGTAATGATTTAATAGATGTCTAAAGATCACGAATTAACATTTATGATTATCATAATCGGCGTTTTTTATTCTCTAATGTCATTATATACATTATTATTATTATAGAATTAATATATATTATTACTATCGAAAAAATTTTATTCTTAAAGTAAGAGAATGATGTACTTTTGTAAACCTTTTTAACACATATTCTTAATTATTATATTCTTAATAGAATAATATTTTCATCTTTTTATCAATATTTCTAAAATACCTTTTGAAATTAAGAATACAGTCTAATTTAATTCTTGATAAAATTGACGATCTACACCCCACAAGTTTTTTATACAGAACATTACGTTTCCTTACAACAACGACATTTGTCGTTTATCTTAAGAAAAGAGACTTACAGTTTAAGTAGTGCGCAGTGCAAAGTTTAGCAAAATTTTAACAGATTAATTAGAGGCGATGAATAATAAAAATAAAAAGATTGGAAAAAGAAGAATTAATCGATTTGATGGAGGTGTTTAATTCTGTAAGTTTATGAGATATATATACACATTGTAATATATATTTAGGCATGAATTACATTAATCTTTTTTACTAAATACCTCGCTTAAAAATAAAGATTTAACAAAAAAAATCGTGGCTCTGTCCTGAAAATCGAGATATTAATCGTTAAAATTGATAACTGTATATTCAGGTTAGAAAATCGATATTCAATATACGTCTTATCTTGTGTAGGAGTCTGTCTATAATCTTTTCAATCTTTTTTTTTATTATTTTTAGTATATTGTAAACTCATTCCTGAAATTTCGTGCATTCTATAAAAATATGGACATTTTCAGTATATTTCTGAAACGTATATTTTAATTTGTGTAAATATTCTGAGAAAAATTTTTATACTTTTAATGTGTATGTAAGAGTAATTCCACCTTACTTTATTCTTATAAGTTAAGAACATTTGGTATTGGTCTATTCTTCAGAAGAATTCTTTCTGAAAAGTTAAGAAAATTTTGGCACCCATTTTAAAAGATTATTACAAAATAAATTGACAACTGTCAACAATTTGACAAAGCAGACTTTGACGTCAATCGAAGCCTGTATATTCCGTACGAGTAAGCGATCACCGGATGACTGAACGGTCAAGAACTGGTCACGAATTGCACGTAGCTTGGTAGCAAAGCTCTGCTGTACGTCACAGACACATTTGTCTATTCATTAAATATAACTTGTATTTTTTGCGCGTTTGATCGGACACAATACGCCTGAGGTCATACTTCAGACCTCTGTCTTTCATTTTATGTCTCAATCATCATATATAGCGCTCGTGTGGCACGTAAAATGAAAAAGTAACAATGAAGAAAATATAATATTAAAATCAGCAATTATTTATCTACTTCAAATGTTCGAAGAATATAAATTTAATTGTCGTATTAAACATAGACCATAAAATAATTAATGGATAATAAAGTAACTCTACATTGCTTTTTAAAAATGTGATATCAGTGTCGCAATTAAAAAATAAATAAGGAAAATCAAAAAAAGAAAAAAAGATCAGCAAAGCACATTATAAGTTCTAAATAAGGCATCGCGGTTCATAACACAAAAGAAGCAAAGAAAAAATAGTATCATTTGCCTTCAATTTCATCATCATGATCATTATAATTTATTGTATTCACATTTGATAATTGTAAGGGACACACACAGCAAATGTAAAAAAATTAGCCAATACTGTATTTACAGTAGAGAATGTAAAACAATAATGTAAGTAGAAACAAATAAAAAATATTATCATATACAAAATTTACTTATTGTTTACATTTTAATACTCATATTTATATATTAAAGATTTAAAATCATCAAGTCTCTTAGATAAAGCACGAAACGAACGTCTGATCATAAAATACGCATATATTTACGTATCATTTCAGAAGTAGTGTCTTGGGAAAAATTATTGTCAGGCAGCTCGATGACTCATGTTAGACTGTTCTGAGTTTTTTCTGTTTAACGTCGTTGTATACGCGAGTGTAGTACAAAGTGGTTCGAATGCGAATATCATTGGAGCTATTCGAAACATATAGCTAAAAATTAGAACGAGTAAAAAGCTTCCGACGAAATAATATATTATCATCCGCATACAATTCTGTCGTATCTTGATTGCTCTCTCAGGTTTACGTAACTAATGATAATAACTCATCATGCAATGAAAATTACGCGAGATAATATTTCTGACTTCCTCAAGTATCCGAGTCATACGAAGTGCAACTGACTTTTTTATTTTGATTCGTGATGTTGAAGACGAGATTATTTTAAAAGAAGGAAACCAATTAAAAAAACAGAGACAAGTTTTTTAACTTTGATCTATTCATTCAGTTTTCAATAAGTTTAAAAGTGTGCGTAATAATGGAAATGCTGAGCACGCTGTCGCGAACGTGATTCTTCGCCAATGTCTATCTCTTCTTACTGGAAATCTTAGAATAGAATTATACGCGGAAAAGCAAAGAATTGCAAAATCCGCGAAGAAAATTAAATATACATAATTAGGCTTAGACAACGTAGACAAATTATAATTTTCTGTGCATTTCCTGAAAAGCAATAGTATAGAACTGAAAGTTACATAACAGTTTTAAAAACATAGAAAAAAGACTGTTGTCATGTAAATGTTATTAAGTATAATTTTTTTCATCATAATTATATCCTGAGAAATTTATTTATTAGAATTGTTTTATTTTATTGTAATAATTATTGATTAACTAATTATTTAGAATAATTTAGAAATTTAGAAAGATATTTTCATATTTTTATAAGAGCAGTTTTATTCTAGTAACGTTTTCCGTTGGGAAAACTAGTGCACACTGGTGCACACTAAGTGCAATTGAATGCAAATCAATTTACATATTTTCAATGTTAACAAATAATTTAATTTTTTTAACGTTATAAGATTATCGTGATAACAAAGAATATCTGATTAAAATGGTTAAATTATTTACTAACACTGAAAATATGTAAACTGATCTGCATTCAATTGCACTCAGTATGCACTCCGTATTGTACTAGTTTTCTCAGTGGAAAACGCTATAAGTCTAAGTGATTCTTGGAATAAAATATATTTTAACGAAGGCACATTGCTTTAGCGTGCACACAGTAATTAACTTAGAAATAATATTTCGCTCGAGTTTCATTATATTATTACAAGATACAATCGGTGCAATTATATCACAATCTACTACTTAATTATACGATTTATAAAAACGAACCTTGATCTGTATAAAATATAAATAACGATGTATGAACAAGATATCAGTTGTTACATAAAAAAAACGTTATAATATTGAAATTACAATATATTACGAATGGTTACATATAGCAACGCCTCAGAGAATGATGAATTTATGAAGTTTTTGAAAAGAATGAATAATTTGTCTCAAGCGTGATTTACCGATAAACAAAAAAGA
Source organism: Cyphomyrmex costatus (assembly GCF_001594065.2). Taxonomy (NCBI): domain Eukaryota; kingdom Metazoa; phylum Arthropoda; class Insecta; order Hymenoptera; family Formicidae; genus Cyphomyrmex; species Cyphomyrmex costatus. The sequence continues at coordinate 1,764,518 of NW_017275390.1, forward strand.
ATTAATTAACTGGTTAATTGCTCTGGATGTTCGCGATTATCAACATTTTCTCACATTATCTTTCTCAACCGATTTATTTTTAAAAGTCGCAGAAGAGTTTTTTACTTTTGTGAGAAAACGTGTGGATCGCAAAATCTTGGTGATAAAATAAGCAAATATCTCAGTAGAAAAAAATGCACTGTTCGCGTGCAAGCAAGTATATCTGATAATCTTTAAAGATCATATTTTCGCATGGCAAACTATCGATAGAATTCAAAAATGATCCACGCGCAAGATACCAGAGGAACGTCACTTGTACATACAAGAAGAAAAAAAAACGCAAAGTCCGCAATTGGACGAATCACTAATGAGCGTGATAACGGTGTGATAGTCGCAAGGAAACGTTGCGTAGAAATTTCGCTGGCACATTTACTCGGTCATAGGATCGCCGCACTCTTTATTTCTTGGTATCGCCACAATGCGCTAGAGAGTTAATGAAAATCTAACCGCACGTACGTGGCGTATCTAACATTACGGGAGATGGACTTTACTATTCACTCTCGGTGAATAAATAAATAAATAAATTGCTTAAGACGAAATAAGATAATCACGAAATTGTTGTCATAGGAGAGAAAAAAGAATCGACGAAGCGCTGTGACACATTTAACTGGCGATAATCTTAACTTATTCGTATAGTTGTTTTCGTAAACTATCTAAAGATGTGCGTATTAATCTTACAGATATCAATGGACTTTGATTAGGTCAGACAAACGCGAACGAGAAATGATGATTGGCGATAATGTAATTTGACACAAAATATCGTAAGATGAACGCGAAATTCTTTACTCGTACGAAACGTGTTTCCACTGTCTAGGTCATCGCAATTATATAAACCAATGCTCGTGCTTTGTAGTGTATAAATAAACGTCACAAAAAGTGTTAAAGTAAACGTCAAAAAAGTTTCTAATAATTTGTCAACCTAACTATATCTTATAGGAAATTCCATATGCGTGATTATGCTAATTTCTGGATCACGTTGATCTCTCGTCCAACTGGTTTATATATAATAAAAGAAATTAGTATAATAAAACTAAGAAATATATAATAAAACTAAGAAAGAATTCTTGCTATTTTTTTATTGGATTGATACCAGACAAAAAAGTTTTTTCGATGTTGATAGTTTCTTTAGGGTCAACTGGTTTTAATATGCGAGAATGCTGTCTCAGACCATGGAAGAATATGGCAAACGAAAATTTATTTGATCGAAAAAATACGTGTCGATAATGAATTTACTTCATTCCGTAGCTACGTATATTAATTCACATCAATTATCGATTTCCTGAAATAAAAACTAATGTATATTAATTAATCTGGAGCAAATATAGATTTGAATCCGTCACGACGAGAAGATGATTATCTTGAGGGGGAAATACTATACATATACAATACTGTATCTACTATAAAACCGTATTATTTAATTTTATCGTACAAATATTTGCTTTATTAGTTTCTAAGCTTTTCTCAAGTGACGAAGTAAATTCCGAGTTCTTGCACAACAATCAGCATGGATAGGAAACTTGATGATATCTCTTAGTTATTTGTTCGAAAATCAGTAAACTACGGTTGAGATAATACGAAGGAACAAAGTATCAAGCATCGAGTAGGTGCAAAGTCTTCCTGATGCAATATTAGCAATATTTATAATTTATAATCGTCTTTAAAGTCATCAATAATATACCCGCTCTAAATATTCAAGATTAGAATTTAATATATATGACTATTTTTTTCATGGATGCGATTAGCAGTAAATTTCGTAACGTATTTCTATCACGTTTCAAGTGCAAGGTTTAACAGCAAAGATCGATGTGAAGAATCGTTCAGATTTTTTCGCTAATATTCAAGACATTTTATATCGTCGAAATACATATTTTTTTTATGAGATTTGACGCTCGTTTGTGAAAATAATCGTTATATTAGGTATCTTCTTTTATTACATTCTAGAGAGAGAGAGAGAGAGAGAGATCGCAATAATTTATCGTAGAACGCGAGAAGTAGAACATAATTACTATGCTATAATAGCAAAAAACGTATTTAAGCTTTTTATCTAATGATTATTTAGATAACATTTGAAATAATTCCTCGCAATCTAAGCAAACTTTCAGTTTGAAGGCCTTATTATAAATAGATGATCAGCAGCGACAAAGTTCAAACTCTGAAGTATCTTGAGATTCTATTCACGTCGATTATCAAGCAGGATGATTTATCAGTGATTATCGACATCGATTTCATCGTGGAAAAATCACAGCTCTCTCTCTCTCTCTCTCTCTCTCTCTCTCTCTCTCTCTCTCTCTCTC
>NW_017275390.1:1766915-1884781 GCF_001594065.2 Cyphomyrmex costatus
GCCAAATTTATTAATTACTATAGCTTGAGGAAATCATAAAAATTTTCAAATTGCTCTAAATGTGAGGTCTATCTCACATTTAAAGCAATATAAAAATTTTAGTAAATTTATATTAACTAAATAAATTAAATTATTAGTATGAGAGAGAGAGAGAGAGAGAGAGACGCGTTAATATATATATTAATTAATATATATATATCGACCGTTATAACATAACAACGTTTCACTGTTTTTAAATTTCTTTAGTTAGTATAAATTTTTAATATTTAATTTTATTTTTAGTTTTGTAGTATTTAATTTTGTATAATTAATATTAACACGTTGAAAACGTGATAAGTTTTAAATCGTCATTTAAATTTTCTTTATTTTCGTATATATAATAATTTCGCAATCAGTTATAATGATTTAAAAATTACACAGTACTTGACGACAAGGTCTAATAGATATTTTTTGTAGAAACATTTTACGCATTACGTGATTAGAAAGTCAAACAAATGCGAAAATACAGTTCAATAAAAACATTATCAAACATGTGGACAAGGATATTCTGATAACATTGAATTAATGCTGCTAAACACGATAATGATGATAAACAATATTACAGCGTTGCCCTGATTGTAGTGTTCTAAGCGAGTGCATTGCAGTGTTCTCACAGGTTGCAAAATTTTGGAAATTTTTATTGTAAAAATATTATTTCTTGAATTTTCTCTTATTACTCAACATATCATTATTCACGTTATCATAACGAATCAATTTAGATCATACTACAGATTGTGAAGCTTGAGGGATGCTTATTTCTTATTTAACTTATACGGATATATGTATACATTTAGAAAATTATAGCAAAATATAAGAAAAAAGAAACAATATTATTATGGTCTACAACTTTTAATTCTCGGCCTCTATATTCAAATGACTACAGCATCTATATTCAAATTTTAATCTTTGTTTCGCCATACAGTTGTTTTAAAGCGTCATCCTTAAGCTTTAAAATAGGTATAATAGGTGTCGGTACTGCGAATCTAAACTCAAAAGATAGTAGTCAAAACTATGCCGTTCGAAAGTAGCATTTGAAGTATTGCCTCCTTTTTGCATTCCAGCTGAAGAAAAATGCCGCGGAAACTCAATAAATGATTTGTTCGTTTCAGGCAAAAAAAAACTGTGCCGTATAGTACATGTAAAAAGTGATTCTAAAGATTTCGTGATGGTAATTTCAATTTTTTTCATCGTAGAATTCATCGACTTAAAACAACCGTCTTTTCTGAAGCGGAATCCGACAGTTGCTCGAAATATGGCGAAAATGTGTGGAAAGTAAAGGGGAGATTACTTTGATTAGATTAATATTCATTCTTTTCATAGACATTACTATGTCTATCTCTTACGAGATAATTTTATATCGAAACTAAAAATGGCCGAGAATTAAGTTGTAAGACCTAATAAGTGAAAATCAATAAAATTAAACACATATAAGTAAAAAATGTTACATTCAATGTTATTCGGTAAAAGCAGTTTTTGTATCTAATAATATTTCGTTACACACAGTTTGATTGAACCGGAAATTAATTAATTATAAATTCATAAGAGAAATATTATTAGATAGGCAAAATTGCCTTGACCGACTACTCACTGAACCAAAACTGTACGTAAATACAATAAAATATTCATTGAATTAATGAAAATTGGTCCAATGAATTTTCATAATAATTTAGATTATAGAACTAATACTAAAATTCATTGCAAGAATAAATATTTAATTATATTAATGAATCCAGTTATTGTATTGATAAATTAACTTCATTAAGTAGGACATTAAGTTTGACATTGATATTAACGATTATTCGTTGGACCCACATTTTTTTCAGTGTAGTATTTTTCATTCAAGCGCAGAGGAGAAAAGTATACAATTTTAAAAACTCACCCGTTAATTCCATTACCAAGCAGTCCGTTCTGCATGCTAATTTTTCCCCCTTCCACCATGATCGAAGTTACGTTCCACGCACGGTCGATTTACAATACGCATACGATACACAGCTGAAATCAGAAAATAAAATATTAATGCACATAACACATAGAAGATCGTTATATATATATATATATATCGATATTCTCTGGAAAGGATGTTTGCTATATAATTGCAATCACATAAAAAATTACTTATTCATTGCGGAATACTTACGTCGTACAGAAAAAAAACAGATTTCGCAAAGATTCTAGATAATAAGCAAAATAATACATATGAGGAAAACTTACGCAAATTTGCCACAAAAAATTTATGCATTTATAATCTATTTCTGTAATTGTATTGTATAATATATAGTAGATTGCCATTACTTTAGAAAAGTTATGATAAAATACGTGCACCAAAAAATACTATATTTTTATGTTTAATTAAAGGGATTATTTAGTTGTGGAATGCACAACTCAAGAAATGGCATAATTATTTAATTATTTTATTTTGATTTGTTAATTTACCGACAGTTTACATTCTAAACGGGCTGTGTATCTAACGTATCAATATAAATCTATGTCCATTGATTGATGTGTTTCTTTGCTCTTTCTATGCTCCTTTTGATCGCACGTCGTTTTCTAATTATAGGAGTTACTTCATCAAGGTTAATGCAACTGACAGACGAAGTTCATGTTCAACAGCGTCTTGCAATATTGCGCGTATCTTGTACAGATGCATGCAGCCACAATCGTGAGCGATTGTGTGCAATTCAGTTTTCATTTACGGATGATTACTGTGGAGTTCATGGGTACGGTATTATATATGTATGGAAGAAACACAGAGTGCGATCCATTATTCATCAACATTATACATCACGTAGCGATAATCAAACGCGTTTCATAATATCCTTTTTCGCCACCTCTCTTCGTCGCGCTTGCTCCGCAGACAACCAAATAACTGGTGCTTACTTCGCTCAAGGGCATGCACAATTATTCCTTAATATTTTAGGTTTTTAAATTTATCGCGAAATTTGTATTGACTCATAAAACGAAAGATATTTGCTGTTTTCCGTTTAGCATATTTACATTATTCATTAATTATGAACTAATATTAGTCCTTGCGTTATTTTCGCTCAGAGAATCAGAAAGGAGATAAGATTAATTTTAATTGCTTATATAAACATTATCCCGGTTCTATATGGATTACTTTTCTTTTTTCTGAAAATTGCGCAGTTCTACGCTACGAGTAAAATAAGGCTAATTATAAAGTTGTAAATACCTTCGTGTGCAGTTCCATTATGATTCCTCTACTTGTCACATGAGCATGTCGAAAACGTAGAATTATTGTATTGAGAAAATATGTATTATATATCGAATGTCTCGAAGAACGCACGATACAAAGGCAACGCACGCAATTTCATCGCAAATTACGGAAAATATTCCAAGTAGCTCTCAGCACGACGGCACATGTGCACGAACGCACACTACTAACAGATAACGATAAATGCTACGTAGTACCGTTGCAGCTGGCACGATATAATGGCCAAAACACGCTAGCGATGTATCTCATGCAACTTTCACACACTCATTAGAGTACATTGCTCTTAAACTGGCCTTTATTTAGTTTCTAAATCTCTATTAAGTATAATTTATTTAATTCCTATTATAATTATAATTCATTTAGTTTCTAAATGTGTAAATATAATTTATTTAATTATCAAAATCACTTTATTCTCTTTGGAAGTTACATTTTTTATCGAAGTTATCAAATTGCTGAATATTTCGAAATATCAAACGTACTAAATCTTTAATAAGTATAATTTATTTAATTTCTATTATAACTATAATTGAAGATGTGTGAATCAATTTGAATTCGAATACAATCCAATCATCAGTGGTTCAATTTCGAATTCACCTCTTTTATTTGCTTCATTTTAATATAAATCCGGGAAAGTTGGAATCATTTTCGAATAAAAAAAATCCGATATGTTTCACAAATGTTTGATTCGCATACCTCTAACTATACTTTATTTAGTTTCTATTGTATTAAGTATACTTTATTTTCAAAATCTCTATATTCTTTTTAGTAGTTAGATGTTTTTATTGAAATTATCAATTGCTCTCGAAAATCTCGAAATATCAAGTATAATACGCATATTAATACTTATACATATATACAGGGTGCCCCGCCAGAACTTTTCCAATCTCGCATAGAAAGGTACAGATAAGATCGAAATAAATACAGAAGTCCTATACCGTTTAACGATTCTCGCAATATTTTAATATAGAGATTAAGTTTTGAAATTAACTAATAAAAGCGCGCTTTGAGAAACGTTCCGGCCGCACAAGATATAGCCCATTTCTTCAAATATAGGCTGCGTTGGCAACAGTTGGCAATTCGTTAAAAAAGCAAGAAGAGAAACGCGCCGTTGCTCAGCGCCGCTCACATGTCGCCGCGCCGCACCGACAGATTACGATAGAAATTAATTAGATTTTCTGTATATTTCGTAGACTTCTCTCTTTCAACATTTTTATTCGTAGAAGTTTATTATGGTTTGTATTTGTCCTGTTTTGGCAGTATTACTATTATGCATTTGTAATGTAATCGCGAATGTGCGTAGCTGTCATTTAACGCGAGTTCCTCGGTGCGGCGCGGTGCGGCGAAACATGCGAATGACGATGCCGGGTGCCGAACAACGGCGCGCTTCCCCTCTAACGCATTGCCAACGCAGCCCATGTTTGAAAAAGTCGGCCGGGCTATACGTCGAGCGGCCGGAGCGTTTCTTAAAACACGCTCTCATTAGTATATACAATTTCAAAAATTAATTGTAACTTCTGCATTTATTTCAATTCTATCTACCTTCCTGTGCGGGATTGGAGAAATTTCGCGGGACACCCTGTATATTTTAATTTAAATAATACAATCACTGTAAGTATATTTTAACTAACACGTGTCTCCAGATATTCTTTGCAAATTTTATGTAAGCTTTCCTTCAATTTTATTCCAAACAATTATCGTTGTATATTGTTGTATTTTAATATAATAATAATTTATTATTTAATATTAATAATAAGATTCGCGATTTAAAAGACTTCGTAATATATAAATTCACACAGAATTATAATAGCACCTAAGATCCAGCTCGACCGTTAAAGGCAATTTCTTATTGATTGTGTTTCTCACATGTACGGTCTTATAAGATTTAAGTATTAATAATAAGAGTTATAAATAAATTGATTTCGAATTTAGACAAAATTTTCGCTGATTAATATGCAAAGCATATAATGTTTCAAGCTTATAGCTTTTCTCCACGTTCGAGGATGATTTTCATCAAGATCATTATGATTCGAGCTATAATCATACTAACATAACGAAATTAATAACAAATATCGGATCTAATCATTACACCAAAAAAATTGTATTCTTAATTAAAAATATCCTACTTATTATATGTTTTCCTCTAAAAGAAGTGCTAAGACGATCCCTTTAATGTGGCATAGTCAAGAGGGGTCTGTGAGGGCTGCAGCCTCCCTCCGAAATTCTGAATAATTTCAATAATTTCATAAAAATGTGTAAAAAATTGTTGAACCGTAAATATCAATTTGTTTTGAGAGAAGAAATTAAATCCTGTTGGGATAGTTCTCATATTTAAATTAGTTGCAAAAATATCATTTATTATGTATGAAAAATATATTTTTTGATTTGTTCTTAATTTAAAAGGGAAATTGTCTAAAAATTATTTTCTTAATATGAGAACAGGGTGTTCTATTTTAGACTACATCAAATATTTCTTGAACAATACACTTTAGAGAAATATGTTTTGAATAAAATTGCATTTAAGGACACAAATAGTGGCAAAATTGATTATTGTAAAAACTTAATTTTTTAAGATTACATGGAGACGATCCTCATTTTATTAAATAAACCTGTATAATATTTTTAATGTGATTCTTTTAATTATTCAAGAATAATATTTTCAACTTCGATATTACTATCAAGGTGGATCTCATCGAACGATTATGGTTTCAATCATATGGATACAAGCTTGCAAGCACGTGCCTGCGCAACCTGATAATCAAAAGACTACGCGAGCACGACTCAGTGTGAAATAATGAATAAATATCACTGATATTCACTTAAAACACACGCGTAGCGACGATTTCCTTCACAAATCAAGAATCTATTCTTAAATTAAGAGGCATTATTAAGTACATCTTTCAAGAATACAATTTTTTCAGTGATATATTTAAATATTTTATTTTGCCCATCTCTCTTTCAAAAATATCTTTGAATTATATATGTATATAAATATCATAAATATTCTGCATTATACGTCTATTATTATATACGTCTTCACCGAGACACTACCGTGTGTGTGTTGTGTCTCCTGATTCCTAGTCTCTCTCCCAACACGATTGATTTATGAAAAATGAATGATTAATGAAACTATCATTATTAGTAATGCGTACAAACATCTCAGTTTATATCATTGAAATAGTGAGGATAATTAATAATAGTTACCTGAATGTGTGCCGCGACTTCGCTCGATCTCTTTGCAAATTCCAACTTGGTGGAAAAAAACCGGCGTGATTAGTCCTGCAGGGTGAGCCCGGGGCGAGAAAAGAAGGATGAATCGGAGAGGACGGAGATAAGCGACGCCACACACTCACGCGCGTGCTAATTCGCAACGCGACATCACACTAAGCTCGCCGATCGATCGCACGCCGGCTACGTCTTCTAATCGGCACGGACCTCAGCGTCCCCGTTCACGGACCTCGCGCAGCGGATTGGTCGTCGATAAAAGCCTTTGGCGTCGACAAACTTTGACACCCGCTGCTTCTCCCGACCCCACCAAGTCGCGAAAGGCACGAACGCGACCGTTCGTTCGCCATTCACGCACTGCGGCCTTTAATCATGTATTCGTATGCGTTCTTTGACAGCGAGTCAGCTGACCAACTGAAGCTTGGTAGTAGGTATGACGCATGTGTGATGCAGATTTAAGTGTGTCAGATATACAGATTTGTGTGTCATACACGCACAACTGAAATCCGACTTTGTTACCAATTGTGTTAAGAGGTAGGTTCTACATCTTTGATGATTCTTCAAAATAAAGTTAAGACAAAGTTTAGATTATTCGTAAAGAACGATTAGTTAGCGATAAACTTGTCGCAACCTTTTGATCTTTGATGACATCTTCATGTAGTTGATAGCTTTTATCAGCCTTCGGTATGGTAGCTAACTGCTCATCGTTCAAGAATTGAGGATAATTTTTGTAAATAAATAGAAAGTTATAAAAATATACATATGTTTTCTTTTAAATTATTTTTTTTTATAAATTTTTATCTATCAGCCTAAGTATAATAAATGCTTTAGAACCTTGTGAATACTGATTTGTTTATAATAAGACTTGTGAAGATTTTTGAGTATCCTAACACCATCTTGCGGTTGCGGAACGAGGTGCACTACTGCGACTAAATTTAATCGCGATTGTTTGAGAACTACGATGCGTCGAGCTATTATTTTTAGCTCCTACGAAATTCTACTGAAAATGTACGAACAATTTTTGATATATATTTATGGTATACGTAAAATAAATGTAATGAAGTATGTACATCACAAACTATTTATTCGCACGTTAAAAATGGGAAGACAAAACAGTATATGTATGTATATAAGAAAATTCTATTTCTCGCAGACATAAAATACGTGTGTTTCCTTCTTGTTTAGTACATTTACTTCAAAATTTAGAAATAGATAAAAGAAATTACAAAAGCATTTCTTCTTTCTTGACTTCGTCGTCGTGCTTGCCGCCGGAACATCAATATACATTTAATTTCGGCGTAACTCTTCTAATGTGTTAAACCAGTTCTCCAGGCACGCGACGATTATTTGTCAAGTTCAACGGAGTCTCCTGGCCTCTCGTTCGGATTCCAACAACGTCAGAATGTCACCTTCGCGAACGGGACCTTTGACATTCCTAATCAGCTGCCTGTTCTGCTCGTTCAGGAATTCTACTTTGACCTGCGTGCATTGTCCTTGAGATCCCGTCCTGCCTAGGACCTTCACTACTCTCGCCCGCACTATAGGTTTCTCCATGCTCTCGTTTTGCGAGCTATTATCTTATCTGTGCGATCACGCACGTAGAACAGCTCTCGCTCGTGTTGCAATATTCGCAATCCGTGCTACACTGAACGTGCAAGTCGCTTAGACCAACTTGGACCACATGCGGGCCACATGCAGATCAAATATCATCTTGGCAACATTCCAGAGAAAGAGAGACATAGTAAGCTAGATAAGAGTGTCTTAGAAAGGACTTCGCACTAATTATATATGGTTAGTTTCACAGTGAAATAAGTTCGTTTTCACGTATTTATATAATGTGATGAACAAAATATGTAATAGACTCAATAATATAGTTTTTGAGTTTTGGCATTTCAAATCACCACCCATTGTCTAGAAGACTTCTTCATGATGTCTTTTTTAGATATCTTTTAGACAAGTATGTCCTAAAAACCATCTTTACACGAGGTACGTTCCAAAACTTAACTCTTGAGTATCTTTTATTCTTGTTCAACATTTGATGAACAACAAAGATAGAATGATACTCGAGTTCAGAGTCTAATTTTGGAATGCAACTATGACGATCTTATAACATCTTTTAGACATGCATGTTGTCTGGGTTATCTATGATGTAAAACTGATGTAGAACATTTGATACGATACACCATATTCAAAAGAACTATCTATTGTAATCAGTGTTCGATCTTATCTGGATAAAATTATCTAGATGATCATCTAGATGAAATTTTGATGCCATCTCATCTTTATCTAGATAATAAAAATATTAATTATCTTTATCTGCATTTTAGATGAAAAAAAGTATCATCTTTATCTAGAATAATGTTTAGATACTTTGGTTCATATTTTACATTGCTAAAAATGTGAAAATATTATAATTTTTTCTTCTATGCAGTTAATGTTTACAGAAAAATTTTCAGCCTCAGGAAGAGAGTGAGTGCATCTAATATAGCATATATAATCATTCACATTGCTCTCAAATGATCTTTTTATTCCTGCACTAGGACACTTAATTCTGATTGATTAACCTAGAGCTGCCCAAAGTCGGTGTTTTTTTTGCTCGAAATCGAAATGTATCGTGTCGGTATTCACGCTCTACTGTTCCTACTTCTCACTTCGTTGATGTTTTATCGTAGTGCGCGATGCTCGATTCATGGATGACACTAATCCGAAATCGAAAAAAGTTTTTGACCTGTGTCTTTCACTATATTTAAAAGAATGTTATTATTAATATTATAAGATACACTATTATTCATAACCGTAATGATTATGACATGCTTGCTTTCATGCAACTAATATAGAGGAAAAGGACTGTATAGAATTTTTATGTGTTCTTCATTATTTTTTTGAAAATTGTGAGAGACATTGTAAGAGACAAACGAAGTATTATCTACATATTAAAATTGTAAAATTTAATATTTCACGGTGGTCCTCGATTGAATTCAACCCTGACTTTCCTGCACCTCTGATTTTCCTTCTGGAATTGGTTTTGGAACATTTCAGGACCATTTTGCAATAAATATTAAAATCGAAGAGTGAGCACTTTTTTTTAAATCGAGTTTTTATGTTTCAATGTGAACGAATTTTAATTATTTTGCATATTTTTTAAAATTATATATTTACATGCGTTTGTGCGTGTGCCTGTATGTGTATGTGTGAGTATGGGTGTGGTGGTGTGTGTGTGTGTGTATGTTTTGTTTTGTACGTAAACAATCGCGCGGTTACGTGTTATATGCGTTCATAAATATATAAGTATAGTAAGTTCTTCATTTTATATTTTAGTTTCAATTAACTAATTGCTATTTGTTACATATATATTTAATTCGAAGAAAATATATACAATAATTACATTTCGTTCAGTACTTAATTACCTTCCACATGTACGCTTGAAATGATTATATTGAAACTATGGATTAAAATTTAAAAACTCGATTTAAAAAAAAGTGCTCACTCTTCGATTTTAATATTTATTGCAAAATGGTCCTGAAATGTTCCAAAACCAATTCCAGAAGGAAAATCAGAGGTGCAGGAAAGTCAGGGTTGAATTCAATCGAGGACCACCGTGATTTTTTAATTATTTTGAGAAAAAACTGATTCTTAATTTATAAATAGTCTTAAAAATAAAAAATTATCTGGAATTTTTTAGATGAATTGTCAGATAAATTTATCTATATTATCTAGATTAATTTAAATGTAATCATCTTTATCTTATCTAAGATAAATTTCCAAATTTTCATCTTATCTTTATCTAGCTAATTTTAAAATCATCTATGCACAACACTGATTGTAATATTCTGTCTATTAAGGGGATGCTGGATCCACGAAATTGTGGATACTTACAGTCTTAAGAAAATCTCCGAAACGACTGAACGGAATGAGAAATCCCTTTACAGGATTAATATACATACAAAATTAGTTAGTGGCGTTGAGAATTATATGCTAAAATCGAAAAAAAGTTAAAAACTTACATTTTTTCAACTCGTAGATGTGTGTCACCTGACGAGAATATTTCCTTGATAACCAAGTTTTACTACTTGTATGGACTAAATAATTCAACATCACCCGGCGTATTACGTGAACAAACAACACTTCGACTTTACAGAATTGAGATTGAAAGCACCAAACAAGATATTTTCATTGTAATGCAAAAATGGTAAATTGCCGATAACGAAACTATAAATTTTTAATTTTTTTCCGTTTTTCATATTGAAATGTAGCTAAAAGATACATTTATAAAATAAGAGTGGCCCGTATTTACATTGGCTGTATGTGTGTGTGCACGTGATTTCAATACTCCTCTCTGACGTCGTCAGTTAAAAACCTGCAATTCAGCTACATAAAGCAGAAACGCACAACACTGTAGTTATATTATATTACGGTAGTACATCTGCGTCATTTCTCCTTGCACTTACCTTGTCCAGATCCGGATAAATTTCAAAGCCGCCACTTGGTCAGCGAAAATCTGACGTCAATAAATGAACAATCTTGATGAGCGGTTTCACGGAAGAAAAGCAACTCGCTCATTGTTACAATCGTTTATTCATTTGTGTTTTAGTACAAACGTGACGTCCCTCGATAAATTCAAGACACGCAGTACATTAGCGCCGAAGGTCCGACGAGGTTCTTCACCCCGTTTCTTCGTCCTGGAAAAAAGATCTCTCCACACGCCCGCGTCTCTGTACATACACTCGCGCACAGTCACACACGAATGCATTCACATTCTTTCTGTCGTATAAAATCACGGTAGTGGAAAAAGATTGCGGTACTCGGTATGATGGTCGTGTGACGTTATACATTGGACATCGATGCATGCATACATGTGTATGTGTGTGCATTTGAACACGTGGTACAATCCTAGAAGCGACAAATGGATTGAAATGAATTCTTACATATTGCACCCTCCGTACCTTCCTCTATACATTTTGCGTTTTCTTCGATCTATTTCACGAGCGGAATCATCACGGGTTTACAATAAAGAATTTGCGCATTTACTGATAACGCTCGTGAAACTTGAACACAGAGCGCGTGTGGTATGATAAAAAAAAAAAAGAGAAAAAGTACAATCTAGATCGTTATTCCGATCTCTTTCCGTCCACACTGACCTTTTAGAGCGCGACTTGCGCAATATTATGAGTTTTGATACAAACAAGAAATTATGTATCACAATCGAGCATGAACGGGATTATAGCTGTTCATTATTAAAGGAGACAATCTCGATACGTTGATGTACTGTAAGTTCGAATCTCGATTTTATGGATGAATGAATCGAGAGAAATTACAGTATATCCTAATATTGCTATATGAAGATATAGTGCGCGCTTTTTCGGGATAAAAAACTTTCCAAAGCAGCTTATCGAGGTCTGTTAACGGTTATCAATTTAACAACGTATCACACGTACGTGCATATGAATCTATTATTGGGATATCATATATTTACAAATGCCACCGTAAACACGATCTTCTTATCGCAGCGAATAAAATTTTCTTTTACACCTAAATGTCATGTAACATTTGCTTCTTCTTTTGGTTAACATCAGGTCATTAACATTCTACGTAATTACGCAGAAAGCTAATTGACCAATATATTTTTTGGCATGGTATATAATTACTTCATTTCATTTATCAATTCAGTAAATTATATAGAAATTAAGTTTTATAATACAATAACATAATTAATGAAAAACATAATAATTTAAAACAATGTTTGTATACTAAAATTGTTTCCCTTTTCGTACCACTATCGTGATAATTATGCCATATATCTTTTCGACGACGAGTAATAAGTACAAATATAATCAATAAGACCTTGTAATATATATAACTCTAAAAATATAGAAATTTATTTTTCACCTTGCACACACAGGTTAATGCACATATTTTCTTTTAATTTAATACATCCAATATTAGAATTATATAACGCGAAAAGCATGCGTGCAAACTCTTCAGCGAAAAATGATATTTGATTCTGCAATGCTGGAAAAATATATTTTACAATAGCCAGACTTCTAAAAATCTCAGTAATATTTCCAAATATACATATATTTAGCAACGTTATATATAATACTATCATTTATGAAATAAAATGAAATAAAAATTATCATATACGCGTGAATTGTAATTATAAATTCTGTAAAAATTAATGTCTATTATAGTATCACCTATAAAAATTGTTCTAAATTCAAAGAATCATTACATGGCAAGAAAGAGAAAATTATTATACAGTCATTATACAATCATTACACAAGATAACGCATCGAATAATTTCAGACGGTTCACAGAAATTATATCTTGACTATTACAATATTTCGTATTTATGTAATATAAGTAAATCTAACAAGGGAAGTATCACAACTGTCCGACTCCGATTTGATTCTCCATGAAATATGTTGTTAAGCACGAAAATCTAAGAGACACGTATTTTTTTATACGTGCCCTAACTCATGTTTAAGGGGTGAAACACCCCTTTGAAAAAAAACGGTATGTTTCTTTCGAGGCGAATATCGTCGGAAGTATAAAAAATATAAAAACATTTTTTGAACAAAATTTTTGAACCATTTTCGAGAAATGGTATGTTGTAATATAACTTTATTACACATGGTTGAATTCGTAAAAAAATAATCTATAATTTGGTAAAGAAAAAATATGAAAATTTAAAAAATTATGGGTGGTGGGGGTTTAACTTTGTTAAACAAAAAAATTAAAAAATTGTTTTTTCTTTGTATTGTTAAAGTACTCTTGAAACCGTACAACTTTTGTTTAAAAAAATTTTTTATATCTTTTATACTTCCGACGATATTCGCCTCGAAAGAAAAATACCATTTTTTTTCAAAGGGGTGTTTCACCCCTTAAACATGAGTTAGGGCACGTATAAAAAAATACGTGTCTCTTAGATTTTCATGCTTAACAACATATTTCATGGAGAATCAAATCGGAGTTGGACAGTTGTGATACTTCCCTTGTAAGTACTCAAACTTAAGTATTTTTTTCTATATTTTTCTAGAATCGATTTCTGGTAATGTATAACAATAAAGTGGTAATGTAGTAAAGAAATGTGTATGTAAAGTAAAAATAATATCAAAATATAAATACTGCTTTCCTATCACTTACATGGATAACGAATGTTGCTATATATATAATTAGCTAAACAATATTACCATTACCAACAAACACAATATACATTTTTAATAAAAAGTATTGCGAAATTATGAGGCAAAAATAAAATTTTCATAATAGATCGTATTGCCTTGTTGTTCTGACCTTGTCGACATTCATTCATTGATACAGATAAAAAAGTGGGAAACATATTCATTGTTATGTACACTTATAATTTTGTACGTAACATATAAAAAAACGTTATAATTAATGTTCTCTTTAACTCTTTAATAAAACACGTCCTTACCCCTGTAAAATCAACATCTATATATTACATATATCTCATCTTCCCATATTGACCTTCCCATATTCCTATTACGACCGATTAATGTTAATAATTAATTTTGCAGCGAGTTTCGATTGTATGCAAATTAAAAATATTTACAATTAGTTTTAATCATTTTCATTTTCGCCGATTGTTGAATAAATAAATCCGAAGGGATGTATTCTCGCACATAGGCCGCAAATCGTATTTAAAAAAACGTACACATACACACACATACTCTCTCTCTCTCTCTCTCTCTGTCATTAACGCAAAATTTATCTCATCTTTCGCTTTATACAAATCTTCCATTGTTCGAATTTTTTATAGACTATGATAAGTGTAACAACACTTAGTACTCGCACTTAGAAGCAACGCTCAGGCAGCTAGTGATTGGTCAAGTGTGAGCTTTTTACAATAAACGCTTCTCTTCCCCATCCTTTTCTCCTTTATGATAATAATTATTAGCTATTAGGTAAATCGTTGATGAAATTACGATATGAAAAAAGAGCGATTATATGAAACGACGCTATTTCTATAATCGCCTTGATAAAATGTCGTGAACGATCATTGCTCTCGGTGTTCGTGAATTGCTGCTATTCGAGATATTATTATGATATTATTATGATCATAAAATATAAATAATGCGATTCATTTACCACCGAAATACCCGTCGTAACCACAATTGAACGTGGCAAACTATATGTAATGTAAGATGAGAATGAAAGACTTGTTTTAACGATCCGTGTGTCCTACCCTGCCTACCTATAGAAATCACTATTTTGTTCACGTTCGTTGGAGGGACACGGAGTCTCAAATGGGCCTAAGGCTCCTGGCGAGTTCGTAGTAATTGGCTATAAACGTTCGCGATTTTAATTCGATACCGAATAGAGCCCGACGTATATTGCCGTCGCGAATCGGCTTACTGTTGTAATGCGCAATTGAAAGTAGCCTAACCCTCTGTCCGGACTACTTACTTAAATATCTATCTAAGATTACAATTCGTTTTTAATCAGATTCGAGTTTTCGTCGCGTTCTGATAGCTATTTAATTTACTTACTCGAACTAACAAAGTACAGTAGCGTGTCATCTTGTGCCAATGGCAGAGATCATTTGGTTTGGTACCAAAAACACTACTACGATCAATAATAACGATCAATAAGCACCATTTCGAAGCGTTAACGCTACATCATTGGAATTAATAAAAAATATTATACTTTAATAGAGACAGAGACGGAAAATAAAACAAAGATCTTGCGATCTCTAACAAATCACGTATCAAAGTTTGCATGTCATGCGATTGTTCGAATTAAAGCGACGATTTACCGCATTATTTTAATGTTCCTATTTAAATTTTTTGTTCTTTTCGTAATTCTCCTTCCACTCAGCGATTTTTGTCGCTGGTGTTTATTAATATAGTTGTATCCTTCCCAATCTCAAGATCGAAATAATCTCGATTCTCTTCCTTATCGTTGGTTCCTCTCGCATATTTACGAAAGTATGATCTTTGATGATATCCATCAGATCATGGTTTATGGCGGTCGTAGAATCGTGATGTGATCGATTATTGTCTGTCCTGGACTCTTGTCAGAGTAATTAACGAAGAGATCGCAGCTTGAGTTTCAGCACGAAGTAAACGGCCACTCTGAGAACGAGCAGGAAGCCGAGCAGGGCGACGACGTCCACCCAGTAGACCGCGTTCTCCATGGCCATCTGTTCAAGAAACTTCGTCGGACTCTTGAAGTGGCAGTAATACTCGGAACACTTGAGCTTCGCCCGATTGTAACCGTACACGGAGATCATGGCGCCTTCGAAGCCGTACCTCACGTAGCTCACGTACGAGAGGAACTTTAAATACTTTGGTACGGCGTTGAAGTTAACGAAGAAGCCGGAGAACAGGATAATCGGAACCGACATCACGGGTCCGATGAACACTCCACTCTGTGGATGATAATATTGATAAGGTTAAATAACAGGAAAGACCGAACGGGAAATCGATCGTGTGCATTTTTTAGAGTTGACAGTAGTAAGAAGGTGTTCTTAAGGATAGAGTGGTATACATTGTCGATTACCGACATTACCTCCACGCTCATTGCTGCTCCTATCAGCAGACCGATGGATTGCGCGACGAGCGATGTCAATATGCATATATTTAGATACATAAGAAAACGCTCCGCCTCCAACGGTTGCGACGTAATGAAGTATACGATCATTACGTAGGCTATAGAGTACATCATCTGCAATAATTTACCATCGCGTGAGCCGCCTCGATATGTCTAGCTCTAATTGGACAACGTAGACCGTAAATTATACTTACTTGAAACGGCAAGTCCGCCAACGTTCTCGCGAGGTAAAAAGCTTTCACTGAGTACCAATAGTTCAGGTGCTCTCTCACAAACACGGACATTTCCATCGGAACTAACAGTGTAAAACATATAGCGATATAATACAATGATCTTTGCAAATATATGTTTTGTTATATAATTTTATAAATCACTTACATGTTAATATCGTAGGCATCATGGCGGTGAACATAAGAAACATCACCGTAAAGAAGACACATCCGGCATTACTCATGACCTCTGAGGCCTCATTGCCGATGTCATAATAAATTGCGCCGATCAGGAAGCCGACAATTATATGTGAGATCAGTCTTACTTTTGTTAGTGTCTATGAAGGAGATATAGCAAAAATCAGATATCTTGAAGTTATTATTAATAGAAAATTTCTATTAAATAACATGTTATATTCTCTTTTACGATAAAAAATTGAACCAACTAGTTTAACGATATAATGCAGTTATTCGCGCAATTTTTCAGATTAATAATTTCTTACTTGATAAAGAAATGTCACTTTCCTTAGAAAAATAAGTAGAAAGAGATATTTCAAATTATATGTAAGTACGCTGTATTTACCAAGTCTCGTATCTGCGACATGAATGTCCTCTTGAGCAGTATCCAGAATTGCATCCAACCATTCGTCGGGAAGCCGACCTTCTGTTCTATGCTTTCCGCGCTGTCCAACAACGACGTCGTACAAGAAACTGGCATGTTAATCACTGTTGTACCAGCTGATGTCTTCGCGACTCCATTGGGTATCAGAGCGGTGCCTTCTGGTTTCGTCTGCTCCTGCGGCGACTCCTTGGCGATGTCATTCGACACCGTCTGCGCCGCAGCGATAGCACCTTGATGAAGCTGATAGTTATTGCACTTGCCGTTGTTCACAGCCATCACGAGTTTGTGAACACACTCGCCGTGCTCCCCGCAAGCAACTTCCATCACTGAACCAATAAGATTTCGTTAACGCATTGCGAAAGAAACTTTGATGATGAGAAACTACATTTTGCAAGATGTTTGAAATCTTATTTAAATTAAAATTGATCCTATCCTGAATCAGTTTATCGAGCGAAAGAGATCATGGTTAAAAATGATGTATACATATATATAAAAAAGAGACAATTGACATTTGGATCAATTAGAAAACTTCATCAAGTGTGTACTTGCCGTAATCCGCTGGATTATGATAACTCGGGCAGTCGAGACCCATCGATGACAAGAAGGGCACTAAGCCACCGACGTTACCCTGATATATACATTGACCTTCGGCAAGTAGGTACAGATGATCAAACATCTCGAACAGTCGTGCACTCGGTTGGTGGATCGTGCATATGATCGTCCTTCCTGCAAGAGACATCAGTACGGTAACAACTCCTTTTCTGTTTATAAACGCGTGAAGGCCGTGGAAAATTCCGTGGAAACTTTACCTCCTCTGCTTAGGGATTTGAGCAAGCTTAAACACTGGAAACAAGCAGAGCTGTCTAAACCAGAAGTAGGCTCGTCGAAGAACATAACCGGGGGATTGTTGACAAGCTCTAGCGCTATCGACAGCCTCTTCCTCTGACCGCCGCTGAGACTTTGGGTCTGCGTGTTGCTGGCTTCACGTAGGCCAAGTGTTTCGATTATCTCCTCGATCTGTCAATTCGATTACACAGAGTTTCAAGTACAAGACTTTCTGGACAAGATTTACATAAAAAAAGGATAAAAAGGTTTATCATACCACTACTTTCTTGGAAGTCGCGCTGATGTCCTTTCCCAACTTCAGATTTGCCGAAACGGTCATCGCCTCATAAACGGTCAGGTGTGGTAGAAGCCGATCATCCTGCATGATATAACAGGACATCTTTCGAAATGTTCTGAGATTTCTGTCCTTCCCATTTATCAGGACCGAGCCACTCAAATGTGATGTTCTAAAAGATATTGGAAAACGATTACAATTATCATTCAATCCTAATGCGCCGTTATAATTCACCGTCGAAATAATCTTACTTATAGCCTGCTAAAACATTCATAAGCGTGCTCTTTCCAGCGCCGGACGGTCCCATAATAGCCGTCAGCTCTCCAGATCTGAATTTTCCGTTCACGCATTTTAGAATGGTTTTGTATCCTGCAGTACAAAGCAGAGAGAAATGGAGGACGCACAAAAAATGTGTATTCCTTTGTATTCTAATACATTTTATATCCGCAGTGCGGATTATACTCCGCTGATGGAGATTCGTAAATCTTCTTAAAATAAAGACAGAAATTAAAATTTTCGAGATGTCACTGTATACGTAAGATGTATTAAATATGTATATAATGTTATCTGATTTTAAATAATGCGAAGTGATTAATGTGTCCAGCAAAAATATTAGATAAACAATACTTTATAATGAAAGTTTAAATGCCCCATTTCTGGCGTAGTCGATTGCCAAAATTTTCTACGGTCTTGCCAATGCTGTGACGTTTGCCAGTAAATTATTATATAGAGACGCATTCAATTGAATATCCTTTGAATAGACAAAACCCCTGGCTGACCTCTTTATCGTTAGTGCAGCTGCACCTCGGGCGATGTAACTGCGCCGAAACAGGCAGCTACTTGCCTGTGCATTTCTATCGATTTTTTTCGGTCAGGTCGTTCACACACGTTGTGATAGAACGAAAAACCTTACTTGATGGTACTCCGCATATTCGATTCGCCACTTCAACCCGCTCGCTCTAACGCCTTGAATTATCTACGGTTTCGTTCCAGCAAGCTGTTATTGAATCGATAGCGCGGAGGTGAAAATACATCGTGCCCCGATATGTTATTCCAAGGCATAAGCAGTTGATTTGATTAAAGTCGGAGGACTCGTTCATTCTACCTCAATTTCCTTTTTATTTCTCGTGATAACGATCGCGAGGCTTGATAATGACTCCGCCGCGCGCTGCTAGAACACGAATTGGACTTTCTCTCGGAATAGGCCGTGTAATTGCAATTGGCGTTCTTCTCTTCGAGCCTCACCTCTCTTTCTGCCCTCGGACACGCTGTAGGCCAGGTTCTTGAACTCCACGTCGACCGGTGGCCTCTTCGGGAGATGCGTCAGTGATACCGCCGGCCTCTTGCTCTGACTAGGACTGGCGCCGCTGTGGTTCGGCACCTTCCTGGCCAGAACACCACCGGTGCATACCGCAGCCGCAGCCCCGTTCGACGTGGCGCCGTTGCAACTGCAGTGGAGATTGTTCTGCGAGCCGCTGTAACAACAAAATATTTCCGGTTGTTAGCTTCGCCAGCTGTACTATTAATCGAATGTCTGCATTCATTCGATATAACGCATACATCTCTCTCTCTCTCGTGTAGTTCTACACGATATGATATATTTGAACCGATGGATGAATGAATGAATTTCTGTATCCGGTCAAAGCAGGTCTTAGTGTTTAAATATATCTGTGTAAATTTATATACATAATTCTGCAAATTGCACGTCGAAATTATTCATAGATTTAATATTCATCATTAACATTCGATTATCAATATCCTAGGCAGCATACAATATTTATAAAATATTTATAAATATTTATAACATTTATTTTAAATTTACTCATTGAAAGGGATCACATTTATGGTCGAAACGTTTGAGCAATTTACGTAATAAAAAATATAAAAAATATCAACATATATCAACCAGTTGGACTATAACAGCTCTGATTTTGTATTATTTGATTTATTTTGCAAATAATTTTTGTTGTGTTAAATTGCACAGATTACAAATCATTTATTATAAATATTATGAAATATTTATTGTAAGTGTAATAGTAAAAATAATATGATAATATTTAATGAGACATTACAATCCAACTAAAAAATACTTATTGAAAATATTTATTTATATTTATATTTATAAATATTACATAAAAGGTTTAATCTATGTTTTAATAATATTTCGAATAACACTTTATATATATAAATATGTGTATATAAGATATTTATATAACATTTCAAAAAATAAATAGTAATAAATATTATTATAAATATTCTGTGCTGTCTGGAATTACAAAGATGCTTGTTAGAATAAAAAAAATTGCTGTTTGTAAGATACTATTTTGGTTTTGCGAATAATTGCGTTTCAAGACCAAAAAATATTTCGGCGTGCAGCTTGCATAATCATATATCTATATTTTACACACAAATATTTAAGCATTATTAAGATTCGTTTTGACTGAATATATAAATTCTCTTATTTAAGTAGTTCTATAAACGCAGATATTGGCCGAAATATTTTACGTATTTTTGCGTGACATTTCCAGACACATTATACATCTGCTTCTCGTCTTCTACTTGAGAAGACACACTGAGAAAAATGTTGCTTTGTTTAAAAAAAATATTAGTTGATTTAACTAAATGCAGCAGACTTGTCAAGCAAATATTTGTTAATTCAAACAAATAACAATGTTGACATGATTTACATATATATTTAAATTAAATATGTAAATATAATACTTGAACTGAATAATTACTACGAACTAAACGCATTTAGTCAAGTTAACAACTATTTTTCTCAGTGTACACATTAATTAAATAATTACGTGTTATCGATCCTCCCCATGCACGTTTATGCGGCAGGGTTGCTAAAATACGCGTCGATTTATTCGAAACCGTAGAGATTTAAAGAATGTACATATTTTATAAAAGATATATATCCCAGATAGCTGAAAAATGGATTTGCTTTGTGCACATGATGTCAAAAAAGCAATTATTAAATATATATTAAAAGCGCATCCTCTACAATTTTATACAATTTACATTCATTTTGCGTACGCGATGTCATTAATTAATCCATGGCATTGAATAATGAGACCGATTGTCTTCGGGAACGTATAGTACGCTATTGAACGTTAGACAAATGCAATATTGTAGAGGACACTGAATATTTAATTCATGGCCACTTCCAGATTTAAAGAACAATGGTATACGAACGTATATATATGTTCGTTGTGTGTTATGCGTATGTGTGTGATATTACCTTCTATCTTATTAAATTTCTCTCTAATTTACTATAACTTACAAATGCATTAAGAGACAATTTGTTATCGCGTATATTCCGATACGCTTACAATACAATATCAAATTTAATTAACAGTATTATAATATCGTCGTATAATAGATGCTCGTAGAAAAAATTCAATGCTTCTCGTCGTTCTCATCGGAGTCGTTTCTTTTGTACTATTTACATCGTATTACCGTCACAGTGTATCATTACATCTTGCAGGTAATAACGAATTTGCGTGCGCTCTGCGTTGTAGACTTTCTGCAATTTTTGTCGCGGTTACGGCCGCGTGAAAGTTTATTATTTTCTAACGTTAAAGGAAGACAAAAATGTGCCCGAGATTTTTACTACTTTACCCGATCATGTTCGATCGAACGTGACACGCTGCTCTGTATCGAGGGAATTTAAATATTTCTATGACTACATCTAATCACCATTTACTATCGTGATTCACTATCGTAATTTGATTTCTTGAATAATTTTTTCTCGACTTCTTACTATTCATCGAGTCTATACGGTCAGTTTTATTGCGTATATCTATCTATCTCTCCCGTTCAGCAATCGTGCAATTGAAAAAAAAGAACTTACTTTGGGAAAAACTTGAACGCAATAAAAGTGGCAAGCTGGTAAGTATACACAGTTGGAAAAAATGTGTCGAATTTAACATAAATCGCATGTCGTAAACAGTCCACTCAAGTTTTTGGGTTAATTTAACACAAGATAAACATATTAGAAGGTTACATATGGTAAATATTATGTAAGAAAATAAATACAAAAAAGATAATATCGATATACAATAGTTAATAAACAAACCGCGGGAAGCATTTTTTTTTTCAGAAAATAAATATTTTTGATATGTTAATTAACATCTATTTTATTTATTTGTCTCAGAATTAACGTTTTAAAACACTATTTTTATGTTACTTGTCCATTTATTCATAAATTGTGTCATTTTGACACTAAGAAACGTTGAATATCAATTTCACAAAATCTTTAAATAACATAATCGCATTATGTTAAATTAACACTCGAATATATCAAAAAATTTAACACAAACTGTTAACACAAACGCGAGTGGACCGTTTCCAACACAAATACACAATTTTTTTAACTGTGTACAGATGTGATAAATAAATTCCGAGGAAATTGTAAGAGAACGTTGATATTTGCAAAAGAGACTCAACAATAACGTTAGTGAAGATAAACAACTTATTTATTCATTAGTTAGATAATCGGAATATATCGTAGATTTGGCGATCAAGTCAAATCAATAGAACTCTACGCATTTTACCATCGATGGATATTGCTCACTTTGAATAGCTTTCAACTAAGAGAAAAACTTTACGTAGAATCATGAATAAACGCATTTAAAACTCACCGACTTCGACATTGAACTTAAACGTCAACATGCATAAAAGAAATGAAAAGAATATAACACTTTTATCACCTTTTATCATGTAAATTATAGGTAATACAATAAATCTGAATAAAAAAAAACTACTTAATTCACTTTTAAATTATCTGGTTTAACATAACATGTGAGATATTAATAATATGTAACTTATTTTAATTTATTATTTTAAAATAATATTTTAAAAAATCGCAAAAGTACACGTCGATTTTGTGTTTAAGTATAGCAAAAAGTCTTTCAAGGCTCATATTTTTATATCTCTGAGTCGCAAATGAATAGTCTGTTAAATAGATAACGCGATAAAAATGCGAATATGTAACTCAGTATTTTTATATGAGCATAATATTAGCTAATAACAGAAATATTGCGTGCAGAACTCATTCGATTATATACGCTTTTCTGTAATTGTAACCCAGTCTTACAAAACCTTGTCCTCTACAAACTTTCCTATAAGTTCTACTCGTTGTCTATCGATTTTTCATATGTATGACATTAAAACGTAGTGGCGCTATAAAAATTTCAAGTACCGACTTTCTATTTTACTGTGCTTTATACGCGTGAAATGTCCATTCTGCAATATAATACTGAATTGAGTTCAACTATTAAAAAAAAAGCTTTGTATTCCATATATATATATATATATATATATAAATCATGTTTCTTATACAAAACAAAACAAAGAAAAAGGAAGCCAATAACGGTCAAAGCTTAATTAAGCATACTAGTGATCCAGCTTTGACCGTTATTGGCTTCCTTTTTCTTTGTTTATTACTGATAGTTTATTCTTCTAGTTTATGTTTATCAATTGTACGGTCCTAAAAAGATTCTAGTATTTGTTAAAACAAAGAAAATTACATAAAGATTTTATCTTTTTTTTAAAGATAATTTTCTCTTTGGAATACTGATTCGAGCTAGTTTGTTATCTTCGTCGAAATACGATGAAAGTGTACATACACGTTGGGATGCATCTTTTATTCGCTTGACTGACTCGCGGGAGTCATCGAGAGAAAGAGAGAGAGTCGCACAAAGGAAAGGCAATCTTTGTCCGATGCGTTACTGGCGTACTCGGCGATGAGTCAGAGAGTCGTAGAAGCCGACTGTGTATCTCGATACACAATTGAAATCAGTAAAACTCGAACTACATGCATGCTTATACGGGTGCGCGCATTCCTCGATCTCGGAGAATGCTCAAGTTCGGGTTTATCGAAACTCTCGCGAGGTCAAGAACCTTGACCGTGATTGTCTATACAGACACTGAAACAATTACCATCGATTGTCGTGCTAAGCAGTTCTTTGATAACCTGTCCATATAAAAATGTCTCGGAACTATCGCCGTTCTTTTTACTTATAAACTTTTATTTGATTCAAGGAGGATAGGTTTGTCATCGATAACCCCAAACTTTTCTTGAGATAATAATAAAGTTATCAGTAATCAGTTATGAATAATAATTTTCATTACTCATGCATGTAAAAATAAATAATTTATATCACAGTAGGTTTTCATCCAGACTGTCATTAGCAATAATAATGAATTTATTTGCATGACACGCAATTCAGGGATAAGTTATCTATAAGCATTATAAGTTACGTCATTTTATAATAGAACTCATTTTAGCACACAAATTGAACGTTATTTTTAGCGACAATAGATTAAATTGAATCAAAAACCCAGTAAGGACAAGCCTTGAGAAAAGTACGATCGAAACTGGAGCCTTGAGATCCCTTTTAGACTTTAGTATTTAAAGGGAAGGTTCGCGTGTAGTCCGAGGGTTGTATTCTTCCCCTTCCCATTCATAGTCTTCATGACGCACGGTCAAATTCTGGTTTATGACATCTGAATGAATCTACGATAACTTGCTCTCGAGATTACGATACAAAGTTAATTTAAGATGATGAACTAACAAGGCTATTGAATCATCTATGAGTTATGATTTATTGGATCTTATAACAATTTAGCGTTGAAAATAAAAATTAATTTATAAGCAACAAAAAATCACACACTCAAGCTTATTAACACTATTATTTTTTTTCACATATGACAGATTTAATATAATTAATCGTGCTTTCCGAAAATAATAATAAACTTAGTGTTATGTAATAATTTGTACTGATTATAAAATTGCTCGTATGATTAATTAAACATTGTAAGTGTTTTAGTAATCGGATGGATGATCGATATTTTTATATATATGTATATCAAGCATATATAATATTTTTTTAAAGAGATCGTGACATAACGTCGTGTTAGTGTAAATCAATATTCTAGGTACTGTTATAAAATGCTAAACGGTAGATCACAAGCGGTTTTACGATCCGAGGACGAACAAAGAAGCTAGATTCCCTTTTCTTACGACCAGAAATGAAGGTTGCTTGATAGAGTTCGAGGTAATCTGGAGACTTTCCTTCTAAGTGCTATTATACTGCGTAGAAGAACAATGTAAAAATTCTTATTGCAATACGTTAATTTTTCTTTAGTTTTATCATTATCAATTATGATATCGCTTCGTTATTTCAAAAGTGATATTATTCAAAACTGGTGATTTTTGAATTATTATACCATTAAAATAGTGTTTTATCGAGACTCTTGAAAATCGAGACTCTCGTGAGACGAGACAAGGGGAGACCGAGATCGAGACAAAGGTTTCGAGAGCTTGGTCTCAGTCCGAGAATCTCGTCTCGTCTCGTTTTTCTGTTTTTTGGTCATACTTCTCATGTGTCAATATGTAAACATTTACATAAGAAAATATTATTAATAATCTATTTATAAATAGAGATAAACAGTGTGTATAGTACATATAGTAGTTTTTTGGGACTTAGATTAAAAAAATGATCGATGGTTGGACATTAAAATGAAAATGCTGTGTGACACACACGTGTTTACAATTAAATAAAGTATATTCTTATAATATAAGATATTTTTTATTATTCGGTATAATTCAGCGTCATCAAAAGGCCTCGTTAAATCAGAGATTACCCAGGAATTAAGATATAATAACAGACGAGCAGATTCATTATTAAGTCGATTTCGGTGTTTCTTTATAATAAAGGCCCGTCTTAGAAAATAGTCGCTCTGTTTGAACTGACGTTGCAGGGATACTGAGAAAATCGCGCGCCATCTTGACTAAGTTAGGGTATGTTGCCTGGTTATTTTTCCACCAATCTGCCTGTCACATCGGAATAAAAATGCAGCGAGGAATTACGCGAGAAGCAGCGAAAGACAATAACCAATGTAGCAAATAACGACTAATAACGAGATTTATTCTTCTTTGTCTTTCTCTTTCTCAACAATTTTAAGAAAAATTATCTATAATCACAAGCTAGATAAATTATAAATTATTTATTATATCATAGTAATACAGTCTACTATTTTATTTTTATCAATTATTATCTTCGTTTTCGTTAATCACATTTTTTGTTACACCAATACTTAAAATTATATGAGTAAGCTTATACTTAAGCATGATATAATATTAGTATGTCAAATTTTATCGCTTACGTAACGGAAGACTTTTACGTAATCAGATGTGACACATTCCTCATTCCTTTTTCGGTGCTTTTGCTTTTATTCTATATTTTCACACAAAAAATTTGATGTCTTTTAAGCTGTACATTATTCACATTTAAAATCAATTTAATCTACGCTTCTGACTAAAGTTTAGTCCTTTATTTCAATAATGCCTAGTTTACTGACAATAGAATAATAGATTGTTCAGAAAGTTATGCAGTATTTCGTTAGTCAAAATTAGTTAAAATTATATACAGAATATATTCGTTACGAAATTTTCAACTGACGTGAAAGTTTTTCTTAAAAATTTGTTTTTAAAAAATATTCCTACAACTTTTTTTGTTACTGAGTTACGCGGCAATAAAAAAACATTCTAACTTTCATTTATTGCTTACAACTCCGTTAAAAATCGTCGTACCGTAAATCACTCCGTTAAATATCTCCGTAAAAAAATGAGATTCGTAAAGAGCTGAAATTTTACTATTGAATGGTATAATTGCTAATTTTTTAAATGTAAAATTTACATAAATTTGAGCTGAAAATGTGACATATATGTTATTGTTTTTATAATTATTACACAATAATAAGGAAAGTTATACTTTTAGCTCAAATATACGTAATTATATATTTTTTTATAATTGTGATACACAATAATTCTTAATAGAGAGCATGAGTATAGCATGGTGGACAGCACCATGTCTACCATGCTAAGGAATTCTGGTTCGATCTCCGGCAGATCCAAGAAATTTTTCACGCGCTCGTAACTCCTCTTTGACGGTTAAACCACCAAAAGTACTTATTGCCAAGAAAACCTTTCAAAACTTCGAAACCGACATTAAATTGTAAGTCCCGTATGTTTGTTGTACACTCTGCGTGTGTATCACGAACGTACGTACAAGAGGTAGGTCCAGTCCTAAATTTGAAATGTTGCGCCATCAGAAAAAAGTTTATAATGGAGCTATGAGTACATAATAAACTCAGATTGCTCTTTTAATTTTTTGATTCGCGAATAACTTAATAACAAAAAATCGTAAAAACATTTAAAAAATTATTTTATAGAAAAAATTCCATTTTACGATAGATAGTTCGAAATTTTTGCAATTTTTTGGCATGTGACAGATTCACAAAGTGAGAGAAAAAACTCGTAGTTTGTTATATATAAAAAAATATCAAATTCACATAAAACTCAAAAATTATAGTAATTTTTTGAAAGTACAGATTTCGAGTTTTACATTTTTTAAAAGCCTTTTAAATTAAAATTTTTTTCATCTTTGACGAAAATAATATATATACAATTTTGAGCTAAAAAAGTATCGCAGAAGTTTCTGAGTAATCTAATATTATGGCTATGTACTTTTTTTCGTTTAATATATTATTAGAATATATTATACGTGATGTCATACTTATTTGTAACATATACATTTCTCCATTATTTAAAGATATATAGACTATAATATATATATAAATATTTTTAATTGATATTTATGTAGTATCATATTAAACATTTTTAAGGGGGTAGTTGGGTATGAAATTTTCAAAAAAATCAATTTTCCAAATACATCATTTTCGTGCACCAAATACATGTAGAAATATGGTAGTGAACGTAAATTTCGTGGAACCGATCGAAAAAAGGTCGAAAATAGCAACACAATGCGAGGTGTCCTCCGAGCGCTCGGCGTATACCTGCGGCGCGGTCGAACAGCTGGCGCTCTCTTCCCCTCCTGACGTTTATGAATATTTGGTTTCTTAGCATTTCAGTTTCAGTTGTATGGCAGTTTACCTTTGTAACGGTTGCATCATGTATGGAGCAGGAATTGCCGACTGATGGTCGAATTTTGCAATTTTTACCCACTTTCTCGCAACAAAAACTTTAAATGCGTTTTTCTCGAAACCACTTTTTTTGACATGGGGGACAAGATTGTGAAAAAACTACTGAACGGATTGGGCTGAAATTTTAAGGGGTTGTTCTAGACATGTCTACCTATGGTATATACTACGGATAGAAATATTCATTGACATTTAATATATTTTTTTAAACAATTTAAAGTGAAAAAATAAGGTGAAAAATTCAAAAGTCCGCCATTTTTTTTTTTTACTACCGGGGTGAAAGTTTTTAGTATATACCATAGCCACGCACCTACTCTTTCAGAAAATACCCGGACTTTTGTTTCAAGACGACCAGAAGCTGCGGAAAAGTGTCCCCCGTGCAAAAGACAGGTCTACTTCGGGCAGTCAGGACACCACCAGGGTTGCCAAGAAAAAAAAAAAAAAATATCTCATATATCTTTTATTAAGTCTCCTTCAAATGGTATTCGTAACTTTTCGAAAAATAAATTTTTTGTGTGTTAAATAAAATCTTTAAAAAATGGTCGTTCATACCCAACTACCCCCTTAATGAAACAATCTCGAAAATTTATCATTGCATTATGCAAATTATTAAAATTAATAATCACTGATCATTCTACTGTTATTAATTTTTAAAACTCGATTACCGTTAATGTTTATTAGTCCAACCAATTTGTTCGTTTTATTTTGAAATTGAATATCGTACACTGAGAAAAAATGCTATTGATTCAATTAAAATCTACATTATGGGCTGTCACTAACATAAGTAATTAATTCATGTATATTTTTATTGATACAAAGGCTTTGATTATTGTTTTAATAATCAAGGTCTTTATGTCAATACAAATATATATGAATTAATTACTTGTATTAGTGACAGCCCGTGATGTAGATTTTAATTAAATCAGCAGCATTTTTTTCTCAGTGTATAAAGTTAAAAATTATACTTATACTTATACATGTAATTATTACAACATAAATTATTCTTACCCGTGGACTGCATTGTTGAGACTTTCCAAATGTAAGGAAAGAGGAGGTGATCTGATCGTCACCTGATGACTCCCACCTGGGATAAACTGCACCTGCTCATCGCCGCTGTACCTGGATGCTCCACCACCGCTCAGGGTGAGATTCTTCAGGTCGGCCATCATCCAGTCGTGCTGTAAGAGATACATGTTTGAATATTTTTATCGCATAAATAACAAACTCATTTCTACATTTAATTTTTATCTCGAAGAATGATATTCGAAAGTCCGTTTACGAACAACTAAATTACGAAAAATACAGCCTATTAAGAATACTTGAATAGCGTTTAATACTCGGAATTTCATTATAGAATTATATCTTGCGCACTTCAACTAATGACTCAGAACCATCGGGGTATTTTGCGGTCCAAGAATCGTGTCGCGTCTCCATCAGGAACGACGTTTTCCGTTAGTTTTATTGTCATACGTCATACGGTTAGCTGAACATGCCGTGACGCACGATATCGTTATACTGTTCTGTATTTCAGTACTGTATTATCGAAATTTTTTTAAGGTAGACGAGAAACGAAAGGCTTTAATAATTTAAAATTAGTCGATTGAGAATAGCCTCTAGGAAGCTCATGATCGATTCGTCATATTATAGACGCTGTATATAGAAGGTTGGAGATATCAAATGGACATTTCCTTTTTCAAATCGACAATTTGTTCACTTGGTGTCGAGTGAATTGTTAAATGCGTGACTTCGTTAATTCTTCATTTAGAAAGGAACAAAAATACAGGTACAAAATAATTTAATTTAAGAGATATCAAATATATATTGTAAATTTAACAATCAAGTAATAAAAGGGCAAAGAGCCGACAATATAACAGACATAAACATTTAATTTAAAAATAATGTAGCTACAAATTGAACATAAACAAACGTTTCGACTTCGATCGAATCATTTTCAATGTTAACAAATTAAATGTAATAATAATTAATACAAATGTAATAAGTTAAAACAAAAATAATACAAAAATCGTTATTTTAAAATAGCTGTGTATCAAATCTTGTTCTTCGTGCTTAGTCAATAGATTAAAATTCGAATGTCAGATTGTATAAAGTATGGTATTCTAAAAAATTATTCATGAATTTAAAACAAAGTAAAAGTTAATATTGTATATAAAAATATAGTATACCTTGTGTCAACAAAATCAGTAAGAACTCCAAAAAACAGTAAAATTATTAAGCGCAGTTTAAGTGTCAAGTACAATTTTTAAAAAAGATCGAGAGTTTGCAGATTTATTAGACCAGTCTTCATCAAGTCAGATAACGTAATGTCAAGAAGGAAAACATTCAGTATAAGCAAAGAATGTGTGAAAGAAGGAAAGGATAAATATTAGGAAGGAGAAAGAGAATGTATCATGTTTGAATACATTTCTGGCAATGAATCCGTTTGTTCGTGTTCAATTTGTAGCTACATTATTTTTGAATGTTTATGTCTGTTATATTATCGGCTCTTTGCCCTTTTATACTTGATTGTTTTATATTTATAGAGCCTTATATTAACTATTATAATTGTAAATTTAAGTTTATAATATAGAAATTACTTAAAAAAATAAAGAATATGTGTGATTATAGTTTACATTATTCTAGCTTAAGCTATATTCGAATAACAATTTATATTTACAAATTGTTTAAGAGCGAGTCGATTGCGAGTGAAGAACATATTTGTATAAAATAAAGTTAATTAATGTATTCAAAAAATTGTAATAAATATATTTATTTAAATAGTAACTAAACGTTTACTTACAGTAAATAAATATTTACTCAATAAAAAATGATTAGTTAAATGAAATTAATGGTTTTTGTAAACTAAATAAATATATTTTTATATTTAGTAAATATTTAATTAGTACTATTCAAACAAATATTTATCAAAATTTAATACATTTTTTATGTTTTAAATTGATTATGTCACTTCAGTCATATTAATTATTTACAATATTTACAAAAAGAAAGACTGTTTCCGTTTATTTCAAGTATGTTAATTCGAAAGAAACTGAAATTTATTTCAGAGCAAATACTCGATGGATTTTCTAATCATTGAACTTAGACTTGCAATTCGAGCACGTATGATTACTAAACCTCTTTACATCGAACTGATTAGGCAATTACGAGCTCGTAATCCTGGAAATTTTTCAAATAAAATTAAAGAAATGACCAACAGATAATTCTATAAAAATTATAACATACGAAATACATAAGCATAGAGGGAACATGAGCCAATGAGCATGTTATCCAAATCAAAATGTGTGATTTTATGTTAGATGATCATTGATATACAACCTTATACTATGCTATGCTATATTTATGTATTTTACTATATCTTTTATTGTTCTTAAAGGGATTCTAAATCGATTTAGAAATCTAAGCCGTTTGTATTACCGACTAAACTATATAATAATAACAATTACTTATTTTCTTTTTCACAGATACGAAAATCCTTTCCCAGGATTTTAAAGTATACGCATTAATACGCATTTGTGAGGTGGAATTTATACTGAAAACGTCAAAATTAAGATCTTTACTATTTCTTAGTCCAATATGGAGCTTTATAGCTGTCACATCGTAATAACATTTGTTTCAAAAGCTGTGCAATCTGTACTTATGAAATAGTAGTCCACGGTCTAGTAGTTCGCACAAAGAAACAACGTGGAATTCTCAGAATTAGATTGACGTCTAATGAAAATGTTGTTATATGAAAATTTATGCATATGTATGCGTGAAATATTGATGTAGTAGTATGTAGCGATATGCCAGTGATACATAAATCGTCTGTGTGTAGGCTTTCTACAATAAACTATTATGTAAGCTTTAAGTCTTAAGCCATAAGAAATTGATCAATCACAGTCAAATGTGAGAAGAATAATCGACTATGATTGGCCAATTTCTTATGACTTAAGGTTTAAAAATTAGGTAATGGTTTAATGTAAAAAGCCAATTTACACAATATAAGTCCAATTTACACCTATAATTAATCATTTTTAGGACCTCCTTAAAATTCGGCAATGTAACGTTTTTTATTTGCCGTTCTGCCAATTGTCGTAAGATATTTATTATATTATGCGTGCAAAAGAATATGATATCTATGTACAATTTGTTGATTTAATTTCACTTAATTATCAAGTAAATAAGTCAACGTTATTTGTTGTCATTTTAACGTGAAAATAAATATAAACGACGTCTTTAATACCATTTTGATGTCACAGTAACATCAAATGATGTTAGTTTATTTGCTGAGTAGATTTTAATTTTTAATTACATTAGAATTAACGATTCTCTAATTATAGCGAAACACGCAAATCAAGGCGTGGTTTGAACACAAATCTAATATAAAATATGGTTCAATGATTTTTATACGTGCTACTATATAATTAACATATAATTAAAGTAGAATGTTATCCAGACAATGTGTATGTTTAAAAGGCGCCATAAATACATCATAAAAACGGCCTTTGAAGAAATTCATGTCTAAAAAAAATATCTAAAAAACATCATTTATAAACAATGCGTGTATTCTGGATATATTTCGCTGTATCATACTATCCGCTCTGTAAACATGCGCCTATCTGTCATACATATACGTTAAACTTTTTTGCAAGTGCTAATTCCGAGAGTACAAACGTACGTAAAGAAATTGAAATCGTGCTCATCCATTGCATTTCTGCTATTATTACTATAAGCGAAAAAATCTTATTATATTGTTATCATAGTGTTATCGGTAGGTATCTTAATACAACCGTTTACGACCAAAATTATCGGTAGGTATCTTAATACAACCGTTTACGAACAAAATTATCGGTAGTTATTATTCAATATTCTTTACACAACCTACAATTGTGTGACAAATGTCATGCTAACCTACAGGGAAATATGCAGCTTGTATATATGCATGACTTCTCCTGGTACCGAATAAACGTGAACTGAGTAAACTTCGGATAATCATCTTTCGGCTAAAGAAAAGAATATTACGTTTTAACAAACTTTTATTTGGTTTATTCTCATCGGTGTTTGAATATTACATTTTGTTAAAAAATAATCCATTTTTTCCATTATCTGTAATATGTTTAAAATGTACCCAGCAAACCAGGAATATAACTACTACGTAAATGTAAATGATTAACTTTTAAAATAAATTTTATTTTACAGAGTAAAATCTAACTTTTAAAGGGATCCTAAAATCGTTTGTGTTTACTGATTATTTTTTCAATAAGTATTTTTTCTAACTGTTTTTACATACAGATTAAAAAATTTTTCTTCACAATTAAAGTACGTATATAAGCAATGTAGTCAAAACCGATTGACTTTATGTCAAAAATGGAAACAATTAAAAAATTACAGTTTATCAGTTTCTGACGTCGATTCGTAACAATATTTGCTTTATATACAAGTTTTACACTTTGTATGTATAAAACAGTCTTAATTTGGACTAGGGACTACATGAATAAAAAAAATGTGTTCTTAGAATTAGGCTTTTAGATACCTGATGTAAAAGATTAGTTAGATTTATACGTATGTGTATGTATGGTATTTGTGTGTACGCGTGCGATATAGTAGTGTGTAGTGATAAGTCAATGATATGTAAATATGTGTAGAAATTCTATTGAATTGATAACAAACGGCTGTAGAGTCCCGATAAAGTTGAAAATTGAGCCTCTCTTTTTCAGAACTGATTTAATATTTATTTTTTAGGACGAAATTCCATTTTTTAAAATTTATAGAGAGTATACACAATGTGGTAAATCCGCATTCATACGACCAACATGCTTTATTCAATTAATTATGCACTATAGATGTAGAACGAAGAAATCCAGCGACACACAAAAAAGTATAATCGGTACTTGCGTCATTATGTTTTGTAAACATAGAGTTTCCTAATAGAGCTTGCGTTCTTTTTAGGAAATTGGCAAATGCAATCTTATTATCTTACTTGCTATATATAATTGCTACTGAGACGCTCTTTTTCTTGGAAAAAAGATAACTTTCACATTGCGAACTTGAGTTCTGTTTTTCTTGATAAAAATAGATTTTATTTGTATTTTATATAGAGATAGATAGAGTATTATTGTCGATTAAAAAAGAAACAAAAAAAGATAACCAGCTTATTCGTAACATAAAATAATATACAAATAATAAATAAAAAAAATTACTTATAACAAAATTTTTATTAATTAGTTACAAAAATTTTAGAAAAGAGAGAGATAGAAGAGTGAGAAGACAGCAATTTCAGTTTCAAGCATCTTCGAGCATCGACAGTTCTAAAGAGGATTAACTCGGCACTGTTCGTACATTATGTTATACCTAATTCAAAGCATATCTTTCGCTTATGTACACAGTATCCTGCTGATGCTACTTTCGCGCGTCAGAATCTTGAAAATCGAAGATCAGTTCGTAGTTGTTCCGGCCGTTGGAAACTATCGTTGCAGCTTTCTCTCTGTCTCTCTCTCTCTCTCTCTCTCTCTCTCTCTGTTTTTGCAGGGCATGCACGTGTCAGGAATTACGCCGGTCGCATGTTTGTGATACACGATGCGCTCAATTGCATATTGCATATGACGGCAACGGGGTATCTACCTACCGCCGTTTCCGCCGTTGCCACTAGTGTGCCTGATAAATACACATAATATTCGAATAAATGAATAAAAATAAATGTAAATATCTAATCGAATATACTTCTTTTTTATTCATCAAGAAGCCAATAAATACTTTTTCATTCCATTTGATTGAATATTTTTTAAATATGATTACGAATATTTTTGTTTTCGTATATTCACTTCTACTCTGTACTGTTTGTACACAGCTTGCAAGCCTGTGTAAGAGAAAACAGAAATCTATAAAAACAATGAAAGCGGCAAAGTGATCGTCCATTAGTGATGCCAGCTAGCAGATTAATGACATATGACACAGTATATAGCTGAATAAATTGAAGATAAAAGTAATACATTATCTCAGATAAAAACTATATGTTATCTCAAACCTTCATTTCAGACTTATGTAAAATTATATGTCATATCAATTAGGTACTTATAAATAGAAAATTGTATTGCTTTCAAAAATATTTTTTTTTAATTTCTAAGTTTGTTTCTCTCATCAAATTTGAATATTACAACGACAAAAATAAATAAAATTCATTTATTTTTACTTAAAATCATCAAAGTTTCAGTTATAGTTAAGGGATAATAATTACTTATCGGAACTTTCTTTATCAGTTTATATTTTGCTTTAATATTTGGAATAAATATGAATACTCGTTAAATAATCATAGTTTTTTGTAAATAAATATATTTGAAAACTCAAAATTTTGAATAAATATATGATTACATTTTTTAAACGTGAACATTTTGAATAATAAATATACAATTTGTAGCCCAGTTTCAAATTTTTGTATTCATCGGGTACTCTAGTTGCCACATTCGCCTGTGTCAGCAACCTGCAGCTAGGCGTCGATCGAGATGACATCGCTCGGTTTTATTATTCCGGAACGACGTTCCAGAATCGGCTGGTCGCCAAGCGACCTTCTTTGTTTGAACAACTAAACGTCCCGATCAGCCTCAGAAGCAATAGCGGCTCACTCGTTCCAAGCTCTCGTTAATTAAGTGCTCTGTTCACAACAGAATCAATTCTGCAAGTCTGATAAGGTTCCTCGGAACCGCTATGGAGTGTACAGAAAGGGATTCCTGTTTAGCTCTGAATGCAATAACGCTAAGATAAAGTTCAGTTTTTGAACTTACTTTATGTAAAACTCGTTTGCCATATGTCAGTCACAGTGACAATGAGTGACAATTGTACTAATAAGTTTATTCTGACAGTGCCAGTGCTGCAAATTGAAAGAATTTTAATTTACATGTGTTAAAAAAGTGTAATTGTCCTATCGATTTATACAATTAAAATGAAACTGTAAAATAATTTCTGTTTTATTCATGTAATTAATTGATTATAATTATTCATTTAGCAGCACAAACACACGCACACATATGTATCCAATTAATGTATAGATAAATAAAACTGAGTGTAATCCAAATTTTTCGTATTATATTATAATACGAAAGAAACTTTGATCGATATATATTTCTAAATATTAAGTAAAAATCAAAATCGACAAATATGATCGGTGCACAGTTTGCATGGATTGCAAATTATAAACCTAAATTCACAAGAAATGTCATTAGACAAAGAACCGCCTTGACCGAATATGGCATTTTTTACTCATTGCATATATTTCTAAAATTGTATGTACATAGAAGGATTTTATAAATATTTAAAAATTTAGCTGCTTATAAATCTGAAAATAATTTGGTTGAATCTAAAGTATATATTAAATCTGAAAATAACCTAATTTAACTCAAAAAATACACACGATAATTTAACCAAATTATTTTCAGATTTATTACAATAGATCAAATGTTTAGAAACGATATTTTATTAGGTCAAAATTATATACAGAATATATTCGTTGCGAAATTTTCGATTGTCTAACGTAAAAGTTTAAAGTTTCCCCTACAAAACTTTGTTTTTTGAATATGTTTCTGCGATTTCTTGTTACCGACTTATATACACGCGGATTAAATAAAAGAATATTTCGATTGATCATAACTCCATTAAAAATCATCATCATTAAATAATTGCTAATTTTTTAAGTATAATATAAAATTTATATAAATTTCAGCTAAAAATGTGACATATTATCCTTATAATCATTGCTCAATGATTAGAAGGAAAGTATCATCGTATCTTTAGCTCAAATGTATATATTCTATTTTATATTCCAATATATATTCTATTTTTTAAGAAATTGATAATTATACCTACTACTGAAAACAGCAACGTTTTAGTTTTAAGAATCTGTTTTTTCAAGTGCAGTACAATTTAGCGGAATTATGAGCAATCAAAATCAGAATGCTCCTTTTTACTTAATTCGCGAATAATTCAAAAACAGAAAAAGGAGTCGTAGGAACATTAAAAAAAAAAAAAAACGATTTTGTAGGGAAAACTTCAAGTTTTTACGATAGATAGTCGAAAAATTTCGTATAAATTTCTTTTCAGTACTTGACAGATCCACAAAGAGAAGAAAAATATTCCTTTTTTTCACAATTCGTAGTTTTCTATATGTAAAAATGACCAAATTCACATATAAATTCAAAAATTATAGTAACCTTTTGAAAGTAGAAATTTCAACCTTTCAAACTTTTTTAAATTTAAATTTTACTCATTTTTAACGAATATGTCGTATGTACAATTTTTGAGTTAATAAAATGTGGAACTTTCTGTGAACAATCTAATATATCCAACTAAATTTTTAAAAATTCCTGCAAAATCGTTCTTTCATCGTATAGTTCTTTGATCCTATTAACCGTGTAATCATACTTTATTGAACTGTCTCTTGATTCTTTTTTTAAATAATAGAAAACGCGTACAAAATTCTGCGAAAAAGTACAATAGATGTGTGAATATTGTCCAGTTATAGATAACAATCCTTCGAATGGAAGTACAATCGATCGCATCGATATACGCAAATTCTCGTTAAATGCGATGTCGTGTTCATACGCGACACGTGCTCGATGCAATTCGCTTATCACAATACGTTTGTCCTATTGATGT
The DNA here is from genome assembly GCF_001594065.2 of Cyphomyrmex costatus. NCBI lineage: Eukaryota > Metazoa > Arthropoda > Insecta > Hymenoptera > Formicidae > Cyphomyrmex > Cyphomyrmex costatus. Next base: position 1,804,583 of record NW_017275390.1, read on the forward strand.
TTGGTCTCGAGTCATTTATTAAGCGACCCGCATGACGATCTTGATTTCAGTTCTTGAAATGTTCCAACTTATTACCGGATAGAGCAATCTCTTGCTCCGCTCTAAGTGACACGATAATATAATGTTGAAAACTTTTCATTCTAACAAACTGTCAGAATAAATCTTTTAAAATTTATAAAAATCATGTAGCGAAAATGCAACCGTACGATAAACGTAGCTATAAGTGCCGTAAAGTATTCGTCTGGAAATTCGCTGCAAATAATACACGTATCGCATAGATAAGAAGTGAAGTGGTTGCGTTATCAAATAACATTGTCTCGACGTACTCATCTCGAAAATAATTGATAAATCGTATAAGAGCTTTAGATTCTCCTCCGGTTTTACCAAATCGTTAAATGAAAGATAGAGATCGTAGAACAAAGGTCGACATTTCCAAACGGTAGAAGATATCTATCTGTCGATAAAGGCTGGAAAGTAACATGTCGATGACCGGGTGCGTAATAATTAACATCGTTATTAGCGCGGAGTTCAATTTTACATGATAATATGTATATTTGTATCACTTCGCGTAGCTCTAATTAATTAATTGAAGCATTAGTAGATAATGAAAGCGGAAAAGCCGCAAAACTGAAAAATAAATTAATTTCTCCCTGTATATCCCGTAATTGATTACCACCTAGCGAATGCGGGGCAGATCCCGCGGTGTTCATGACGTACAGCTGCAAGGGTGGTATAGTTACACGTCCGTCCCACGCTTACATTAATCGACGCCAACACTGTTAACAGGACAACTCACCCTCAGACAAAGTAGGTTCAGCTACCGCCGCGACGTCATACTACGGCGACGACACTTCGCATCTTGCCGAGAACACCTCGTCCTGTTGGGCGGGTTGCGAAGCGGAAGTGTTAGTCAGGAACGAAGGGAGGACCACACGGATATCACCACTCTGGTCCTCGCACTTGGTCAACGGTACGCCACGGTACCAAGATTCCACCTCGAATATCGACTCTCTCGAGTTGTCTGATTACTGACGCACCGTCACCGCTGCATCCTTTACACTGCATTCGTTACGGGGCACTCTCGCTCTGGATACCGTTGAGAAGCAATCGATCGCGAATGCGTTGCATGCACGCAGCTAATCCTCCGGTGACTAATCAGACAGGATTGGAGCAAACGCACCGAACGGATCCACGACGCGCACTGCAACTCGATGGAAGTGGACGCAGTGAGAGAGAGAGCCGATCTCTCCCGCGACCTCACCACTGCGATCAGCTGTCGAGCTGTGCTCGACACCACTTCCACCTACGACGAAGTGAGCCGAGCTCGAGAGCGGCAGGGACGGCCTGAGTGACGGTACCCTGTCTTAACTTTCCTCCTTCTTTGTCGTCGGCTGTTAGGCCACGCGAACGAGAAAACTCATTCATTCAATCGTTCCTAATGTCATGTGTTTAGACATTTTTCTCTCTTACTCTTAAAAATTTATTTAGTAGATACGTAATAAAAAAAAAGTCTCGAAAGAGTGGGGTGCAAATAAAAAAAATCACAAGTCACATGAAGCATGAATTAAAATATTGAATTATTATGTTTAATTGAACGATCTAACATATCTTTTCTCCCGCAATCAAACTTATAAAGAAGCATTTTCTGATTCATACCTCTCAGCATATGCAATGAAGTTTGCCGATGTTCCACACAGATTTGTCATCATGTTTCATACAAACAAATTTTTAAGTTTTCTTTGTCACACCTTTCAGGTTTTTTAGTTGATCGAGAGAATATTTATTTCGCTTTAATAGATTGTGTGTCTTACTTATCGCTACCACGTGTTAAAGTCAAGGATAGGTTTTGTCCTGGCTGTTGTTAAAATATTCTTGATAAATATTGAACTTTAGTACGGTGAAACTTTATCGCTAACAATCAATTAATTCTAGCGGTTATCATAATGTAGCCGCTAACTTGACTACGTGTGTTGAAGTAATTAAATTTACTGTTTCCATTTTTAAAGATCTTCATTGCTTGTTTAATCAAGGACTCAATCATATCAGCTTCAGATATTAAACGCTAGTTTTGATTAATCATGTGCACAATGTTGCTCTTCTACGAATTTCTTTCTATAAGAGAAAACGTGCCTGAATAAAATTTCTATAGTACGTTTCCTAATAACTAGGATGACTCAAAATAATGACACACGCAAGTTTAAGCAGATTGTCTCTTGCTCACGTATACATAACTATCCTCTGCGTAAGAAAAGCGATAGTCGTCCTAATTATTGAAAACATGACCAATCAAAAATTAATATCGTCAAATACAAAATCTTATTTAAGTTCGAGTGTGACAAAAAGAAGAGATTACGATGCCCGATCGCTGGATTTATTAAAATAAAAGGAATTAAGATAAGCGGAGAAAGCGAGTAATAGCTGTACGATGATTTGTCATGTCGCATAAGGAATGAGTCTTCTTGTTCGTAATTGGACGGGGTGCCTCTTTCTCGTTGTACGTCGTTGATCATCGCGCATGTACAACAAAGCGAGGTCGTACCATACTGGCGGTATTCCCGTGCACGTTTACGCGAGTATCGACCTTACAGTTAGCACGACGGAGTACTCCAAGAAAGTACGACGAAGAGCGCAGGCGGATCGAGTGAAACGATGATAGAACATGGGAGAGGGAACTGCAATTCTTCGTGCGAGCGAAGAGGAAAGGAAGGAACGAAGGAGAAAGGAAAACGACCACATGCCGTAGGTCGATACTCTAGCACTGAATCCGCTGTTGGTATTTATTAAGTACAGTTGCACTGGCGTGAATACGTCCACACCGAGGACGAAATTGTTTGCTTGGCATTCACAAGTGAGATAAAGGAATACAACCCGTTCGTAAGAGAGAGAGAGAGAGAGAGAGAGATGTAGAGGCTGAGTGCTAAAGTTCATTCGACGGACACTTGCACTTGTGAATGAAGATCAAAGTTTGGATTCAGACTCTGACGCAAGTGTCATCTTGCCACGTCGTGATTCATTACGTTGTTTATTACATTAGAATAGATAACGTTCCTTTATTAATAATTAGAGTTCCATTGTTTGCGTATATTCAGTTTGGCGAACATTTCAAAAGCATCATGAGCAACTAAACAATGATCTCCGCAAGGAAATGCAGAATATGTAATCTGACAGGATGTGTAATAGGATTTATCGGATTTCCCATATTTCCATTCATTTTATTCCGGACGCTTGAATCAATTTGCAGGGATCGTTTTCTCTTTATATTATAGTTCGTCGCTGTTCGGGTAACTTTGTCAAGAAAAATTCGCTAGGTCTAATAAGTCTATTCAAGCGCAGACCAAAGAACTATATAGAAAATGCAGAAAACGCTTGGGATTTTATGGTGATTTCTTCTCCTCACGAAACATGAAACATAGTTAGGAATTAACGCCAGCGGCGAAAACCGCTAATGATATTTCCAGGAAGTAAGAAGTGGATTGTTCTGGTAGAAGAAAAATATAAGACCTGCCGGAGCAGTATACGGCTTATTCGTTCAGCTCGCGTAATCTCGGAATTTTATTGTCCGATACTGTAAGTGGACATTCGAACTTCGGATTGTATCGAACTGATGTTATTAATTGATGTAGATTAATCTTTGGATACACGATTTTCATATCGTTCTCCATTACGAATTAAGCAAAACATTCGTGTATTTTAGATTTCTAGCGATCTTTGCACCTGTTGTTAAGAATAACGTTCTGCCTCGATCATGTAGCCTTGAGTTTACCGTCAATTACTGTCGTCGACGAATGAAAGACAGTGAAGCACGTGCTTTTCAAATTAACGTTTCTCAAATTTGATGACAAATCTGCATTAACGAACTTTCCTGCTTGGGGGAGACAAAGCTGTGAGACTGTAATCTACTTTAACGAATGATAGGAGCGACGTTGTATATTTTTATTTTTATAAAGCTATTTGTATCATGTGGACTTCGTCATCTTTTTTTGCTAAAGTTTTTCTACAAAATTGCAATAATCCTTTTATCAACTCCTTGTTCCTAATTTTTATACCAGGAAAATACAATTTTTATAATAAGAAAAAAAGCACCTGAAAGGAAATAATAAATGTGCATGTCGTAGATAAAAAGTGTTGTAGTATTAGTCGATTTCCTGTGTTGCTTGTTAAGAGGATCTCCGTAAATTATCTGACAATTCTTTTTATTCACAAATAGATATTATAGCTCAAGGATCCTTCAAGCGAGTCAATAAAGCTATCTTGCGCGAATATCGGACATTGAGAGTCTCAGGTGTTTCTTGATAAGAACGAACGTGTCAAGATAATCAATATTCTTGTGTTATTACAATATCGTACGTACATATATTTGTGTCTCAACATCCTTCATGCTAATTCGTGCCAAGTGAAAGGACTCATTATAATAATAGCGATAATCAAAGGTGCATCATCAATTAATTAATGATAAAAGCACTTGGTGAAAAAAAAGTGCATACAAAATTTCTATAGTTCACAAGTCGTTGCAGTTCAGAAATAAAATAATTAAAGACCAATTAAACAATTAAATATATTAAATTATTCCATATAGTATCTAATAAAATATAGCATTTTTATATTTCTTTTCGATCATAAATCGTCACGGTACGAAATATGGACTCAGATAAGTAGTTTTCGCGATATTTTTTTCTGTCCGCGCTACCAACATTATTCGCATCAAAGATTATTCTTTGCGTGTGTCTCTTTCAAGAACTCGATAATAAATAGGCATGTCTAGAAACATGGCGAATGCAAGTAATGGCACGATTGCACGTGATGCGATGACTCATAAATTGACTCCCAATCATACGTTATTAATTCCTTGTTTTTCCGTAAAGTTAAGAAAACTGCGATTATACAGACGAGAGATCAAAGTTCATGCTGTGCGATCGTCCCCTCTCTCTTTCTTGCCATCTGGTGCATGCTTCCGCCACTGATCCCGGGAAACGTCATCGTCTGTTGTTGCCGGTGCACGTGTACTCGCAGTAGCGATATCTCTATTCTGATTTCATGACTAATGACCTCAATCTAGCGCGGCATATTTGTTACGCCTAGCGTATCTCGTCTTTGTCCGCTGTGCAGAAATCACGACGCGATTACATTGGCCAAGATAGTAGACAGGTTTTCCACGATTACGCCGAACGCGCGTTTCGCAAAAGCATATCGATTCGCTCGTATGAAGCGGGCAACGCATTCGCGTGGGTGTCACAGAGCAGAGATGGTATCGCAATAATTACAGGCAGATGCAAGGCAAGCTTTACGTAATCGCGAACCCTCTGCTTCTGACTATTTATTATTACAAGTCACGAGCACGTAAAAGTTCTCGTTGGAATATCGAGTCTATTACACGTCTACATGTAACATGTAATTCAAGTAGCGTGAAAATATAACATATAGAGCATCATACGTTGAACCCGGCGTGATAAGTTTTCGAGGAAATAACTTGGACTCTTTACAAGAGCGCGATTCAAGCTGCGAATACGCAATGTGACATGATAAAGTTCGGTGAACGCTATGAGAAAATAAATACCACTTAATTAACATACAAATGATCTTTATTGTTCTTTAAAGGAATCCCTCCTGGAGACAAACATTTCTGACAAAGTCATACAGCTTGCGGAAACTCTGTGAAAAGCCATCTTTGAATCCATCGCCTTGAGTCCTGTTACGCAGTTCTGATTCGAAAACGTGTACGGCAATTCTTGAGTCAACGTTTTGTTATGTACCATTTTGAATCACTCTTTTTATTCTCCCGACCTTGCCCCCGTAGACTTTTTTTTGCTTGTAAAGGAGGCGACGAAAGGGACTCGACTTACAAACATTTCAGATATTCGAAACGCGTGACAACAAGACTTGAGGTGATATCCAAAGATAACTTTTTACAGAATTTTCGCAAACAAACGTCATGTATTATTTCTAAAAGGGGATTACTAAAGAACAATAACGTCGTTTATGTATTAATTTATGGAAACTATAAATTTACAAATTTATAAGAAATATTTTAGAGACACGAAAAACCGTCTTGACCGAATATAACATTTTTTTCATTCATACATGTTTAATCTCATCGGTTAATTTTCATTTAATATCATTAATTTAGTCGTGCTTATTTTCTTATAATATTCATCGAACTTTAGTACCACGTGTATCATTTATGCTAATTTCAAGTTATCTTAGCTAACAGTCACATAAGTCACTTTGATACTTTATTTTAGAAGTAAATGTTAGTCGAGGTTCATTTCTCTTTTTTCTTTCATTTTTACTAAAGAAACTAACTTCCGAGGGTGTGGTACATATTGGGAATTTTCATCCTTGGTGCATAAAATGTCTTAGACAATGTGCATGCTTAGCGAGGTTGACTAGTAAGATGCTACAAGATTGCCACGTATCGTAAAGTCTTGTCTGTCGTTCAAAAGCAGAGAAATTATTTTAATAAGCGCAAAGTACAGCGACCGTAATACGTTAAATGTAGGAGAATGAGGAGAAATGAGGAAGAATCGAGATAACTTCTCGTTCATTAACTCCTACTTGCGCCTATTTTCGATATTTCTCAGAATAGTTCATTGTCGGCAAATGACATTAATCAAAGAGAAGGCTAGAGAAAGATTACTTCAACGATTTCATTAAATACGAACGTTTCGTTCTTCTATCAGTTCTATCTTTTCCGTTTGAAAACACAAGACGTCGCCAAAACAAAAGGAAGAGCATATCATAAACTATAGTAATGCGTTATCTTTTTTCAAGGTTATATTTTCAATGTGCCATCTTTCGAAATGGAAAATAAAATTTGTACGATCACATAATTCACTTGCACATCGGAAATATGATTTTATATTTTCGGTTATAAGCCGGCGGATCGTAAAAAATTCACAGGTGCGCCGCAAATTGCCCAGCATTGCAATAAACTATCAATTCTGCAGCTCGATTAGATTTGAATAAGGTACTCAATGATCGTGCGATCATTTATTTTTTCCTGTTGGTCTTTTAACACAATATTGTCAACGAGAAGTGCAAGTCCAGTGCACATGCATCACGAATGCAAATTTTTTCTGGGCCACTTCTGTTCTCCGTAATTGGTCGAGAAAATTACGCGTTCCCTCGGGAACGCGATAGGTGTATCCCTATAATTACTGCCTAATCGAGCAACTTGCGGCGCGAGAGCGTTTGAATTTGCTGCGCAAAGAAGCAACGCCTTTATACCGAGAAAATGCAACCGGAACCACTTTTCTCAACCCTCTCACCGCACCTCCCGCCGCTTCGCTCCCTCTATTTAGATGCCCTTCTCATTTCTCTTCCGCCGCTTCTTCGAATTGCAGACCGCGATGCATAAACCCGTCGTTGTTTTAATATTATAAAGACGGATAAAATAACAAAATTCTAGATAGAATTTTCCTTCGATGGAAAATTAATGCAATTGCTAATCTATATTCGCTTGTTCGTCATTCGCGTATAAACTTTATGCGACAATATACGTAAATAATAATGTACGTATTAATATATGTAAGTAATAATCGTATCACAATCAACGAACAATGTTTTTAAAATATATTTTAAATATTCATTTAATATTATATTAAAAATATATTTTTAGAACATTGTTTGTTTTTAAATGTAATTTAATGATATTAAAATTATTTTTAATATTTATATAATATTTTTAACATTAAATAAATGTTAAAAATATATTTTAAAAACATTGTCTGCTGACTAAAATATTAATTGCATTAATCATATATTATCACAATATTCCCGATTCCAAGAACGTGGAGATTTATAGAAGCCCAGGAAAAAAGGCTGCAACAATTTTTTCAATTGATATCGCCTATCGTGCGTATAGTTATAAACGCATGTACATGTGGTTCTTTCTTTCTTTTCCTCTCGCTGTTCTCAATCACGCAAATCATTAATTTTCGCAAATGAATTACCGTCGATTCACAAGGATGCGCGGCTTAATTCGACTAGCCATATTACCCGTTTTTTTTTTTTTTTTTCGATATAGCGGATGTCATATGCGCGCGATTATTAATTAACTGTCGAAAGCTGATCCAAATATAGGTGCATAGCTTGGAGACACGTTATTAATTCATGAATTACGATATGAATTATAAATGCCCGCCGGGGAAATCGCTTGGAAAGACACTTTCGGACAAGTACTGTGATGCTAATCGTATCACGAAGAGATATTTCCACTATTGATTTTTTATCGGGTTGTTCTCTTTCCAGCTAGATCATAATCGAGGGTTTCAATGCAAGAATGAAAACAAATCTATAATTTATAGGATTTTGAAGATCTCGCAAAATACAGTTTTATTCTCGCGCTGAGCTATTCAACTATAAATTTCATATAATATTTTGTGAAAAACGATATACAATTATGATTTTTTTGAAAACGTAATAATTGTCGAATCCTAACACTCATTTCCTTCTGCAGTATCCTGGATACTGCACTGAACTAAAATGTATGTAAATATAATGAAAATGTTCATTATATTAATAAAAATTTATTAAAATTGATCCAATGAAACAATTTTATTCTCATAATGATTTAGGTTTTAAAGGATAAATAATTATAAAACTGTTATTAGAATTTATTATTACAATGTGAATACGCATATTGATAATATATAATGAATATATTTCATCACTACTCTCTATAAAATTTTATAATACGATACACATTTAATAAAAGAATTTATTAAATTTATAAATATGTTCACTATAAAAAACAAATTTTTTTCACCTATTTAATTAAATGTTACGTTAAGTTATGGTACATTCAAGTACAGCAAATTAATAAACAATGATTTGTTATATTAATAAATCCAGTTATTAGTTAATAACAATTTTCAATGTAATATTTATAACATTTATTAAAAGTTCGTTGTATCAATAAATTTCAAGTTAATAAATGTTATTCATTAATATAAGATTTTTTTAAGTATAAGTAATAGGTATTCGCGACCAACATGGGTATTTAATCAGCAATTTGCGTCTCGACATGATATGTGTAGGGTTTGTTTTTTGTAGCTAAAAGTGTACACTTTTGGAATTTAAAGTGCGATAAGGCCGATAGGTATATCGTATACCTATGTTTGATACTTGGCGAAAGCGAGAAAGAGGGTTCTATAATAGTACAATCCACTGCAGCTGCATTTTTTAGATCTATTTTCCATTTCTAGAATGTATTTTCAATACATAAAACATAAAATCATACACAAAAAAAAGATTTATTAAATCTTAGTACACATTTTTTTATATAAATAGCACAAAACTAAATAAGTATAAACTTATAATAAATAAATATTTATTTAGTAAAAAAATGCTAGTTAAATCAAATTAATAATAACATAAAATAATATAGCTCAATATAAAAATAAAATTTAAAATAAATAAGGAGAGCTATGAGCCAAAACAATGTTATTTAATTCAAAGTATAAAAATTGCATTATCATTATCATTGATAATGATTCGATCGGTGTCGAAACGTTTGTTTACATTATTTTATAATTTTTATATTTATTACTTATACTTTGAATTAAACGACATATATTGTTTTGGTTCGTAGCTCTTTTAATTTATTTTGAATCAAAATGGTTTTTGTATCAAATAAATATATATTAATAAATATTTATTTATGTATAAATATTTCAATAATAAGTACTAAAATGTAGTATTTCTTTTATAGCATTCAGTGCAATTATACTCTGTGCAACCGTACTCGTTGTGACACTTGGCAAAAGGAGAGTGTTTCCTGTCTCAAAGAGTACAGCGAATTTGGTTGGACGCACTAGTGCATATTAAAGTTGTTGTATATTAATCTAATAATTATTGTATAATAATTTGTGTAAAAGTAAACGCAAATATTTCAAATTATAAATTTTTTTAATTTTACTCAACAATACAATAAAATATATTAAGAATTTCATGCTTTAATTTGTTTTTTTATTTATAAACATATTTTATGTCACTTTGTGGCCTTAACGTGTATCAGTAAGCACTGAGTGCATCTAGTCAAATTCGCTATTAGAGACACAAAGGCAGTGGAGTTGACAAAATCTAATTTAAATTTGTTGTCTGCAATCATATTGTATTTTATATAAAATATGTATATAAATTTACAAAAGTAAGAAATTTTTATAAATACCTAGAAATTTCTTGTTGTCTTAAGTAGAATTTTAGACAGAAAATGTAAAATGCATGACAAATGTCACATCGTAAATGCAACAATATCATACGCGTATGTTTATTTATAAAACATCTGTATGATAATACAGCATGAGTTTAATACTGCATTATTAGAAACCTGAGAACTGAAAGTGGATGTGTTTGCGTTTTAAATGGAACCTGTTTACTGGCGCCTCTATGTGCACGAGGTGTGCACATTGAACTACATAGCCAGTGGCGTAGCCAAAGGGAGACTGTGGAGACTCCCTCCCCGAAATTCTGAATAATTTCAATAATTTTATAAGAATGTGTAAAAAATTGTTAAGTAGTAAATACCAATTTGTTTTGAGAAGGGAAATTAAATTCTGTTGGGATATTTCTCGTATTTAATTTAGTTGCAAAAATATCGTTTATTGTGTATTAAAAATATATTTGTTGATTTTCCATTGTATTTGACACATAAACAAAAATTCGATAAATTACACAAAAAAATGTTGCTGCTAGTACAACCGTAAAAAATGTGGCGTTAGGAGAACGACAGCACTTCAACTCACGAAATCTCAGTAGGATATATTAATATTTATTATTCAAATTTTTTTACAGTATAATCATTGAAATATTTTGTGACTTGTAGAGCTATTCCGAAATTTTCGAAGCATTTTACAACAAAATGGCGGATTTTTAATAATATTTTGTTCGAGTTTAGTAATTTTTTTTCAAACGTTAAAGTTGTATTATACAAATTTTCGAATTAAAAATTTTCATTAATGCTATATATTGTAGTTGAATATTTGAAGAAGTTTTCTGAAAAGTTTTAGGTCTTTAAATATAATAGTAAAAAAATTATGACAATTTATATGCAGTGTCAGCAAAACATCTGATGCAACATTACAACGACATGTATATAAATTATCATAACCTTTTTACTATTGAATTTAAAGATCTGAAACTTTCCAGAAAACTTCTTCAAATTATAATAATACTATAATAATATAATATTGTTTATCAATTGTACGGTCGTAAAAACATTCTTATATTTGTTCTTCAAATTAAATAAAAAATAAAAAATTAAATAAAATACAAAAAAAAATTTTTAATTAAAAATTAAAAAATTAAAAATAAAAAAGAATACAAAATAACCTTTGCAATGATCACAACCTTGATGCGGTGTAAAGGCTTAAGCTTATTGGTGACTAATGTGATCAAATTGATGTACAAAGTGTTATATACTAGTAAATTAAAATTAATTACAATTTTATTTAACGTTTTAAACGAATCTTTTTTTGTTTATGCTTATCAAATGCGTCACTAGTATAAAGAAGAACATTAAAAAAAACTGATTACATCCCCCCTCTCTTCGAAACATTTTTCTCGCTACGCTACTGTACGTTATAGCTGCGGATATTTTTGATGGGTACATTTTCGATATTATTCTTTGTTACATACATTATTTTGTTTTATAGGACTTGCACGTTACGATGTATGGTGTAGTTATTGAAACAAATACTAAATATACAATTTATTTGTTGAGAGAGAGAGAGAGAGAGAGAGAGAGAGAGAGAGAGAGAGAGAGAGGGAGAGAGAGAGAGAGAGAGAGAGAGAGAGAGAGAGAGAGAGGGAGAGAGAGAGAGAGAGAGAAAGAAAGAGAGAAAGAAAGAGAGAAAGAGTAAAAGTTGAAATAATATAAATTAGAAATTACTGATTGACACTAATTTACAAATATATACAAATTAATCTATAGAACGGAATATTTGGCGCTAACAATAACTGCGATTTGCTCTCAGTGGAAGGCTTTTCTTTATTATTAGTTTTTTTATTCTAAATATTAAGAACCTGAAATATATTTCGTATTGTTTAAATTTCACAAAGATGCATATAATAGATGATTTTATAACAAATAATATATATATATATATTCTGTAGTTTAGCACCGTGGTGATACTGCCAAGTGAAGATGATTCGGGAAAGATTCAAATAATATCGATATTAGTGGTGCTGTGTCTCTGTCCGACCTGTCCGACATAAATACTGAAATTAATTTCCCAACCGCGTCAATCATTTATAATAATTAGATTTGACTTTTCTTGACATAATTTTCTGTAATTTGAACGTATTGATAAAAGATTCAAAAATCTTTAAATTTTTGGTCCCCATTTAATCTCCTTGTTCATGGCAAGATTGAATATCGTGGTATATGCAAGTAATATCATAATAACTTTTGAATTATAAGCGTTTAAAGTTAACGACTCATATCGTCTAAAGTTGGCGCGCTCACAACGCAAAGTAATAAACACAAAAACTATCACTTCTTTTGTCAATATTGATTTTAAGATTACGTATGTGAATATAAGATTTTATTCTATTGATATTTCTACACATGCATTGTTCTAATACACTTTAAACATTTTATTAAAATAATCCGAAGAAACTACCCATACAGCACACTTTATCCCAGAGACATCCCGAGGACGTCCATAGAACGTATTGAGGAAATAGGAATATCCTCAGGACGTTCCTGAAATATCCCTGGGATATTTGTGCTGTTTGGGTAAGAACTTATATGAATATTATAAAATCATTAATTATAAGCAATTGTAATTACTATTGTGTTATCTAAAATTCCAGCCCATAAATTAATTTTGAATCTGTGTTGGAAGCTGTAAATCATGTATTTGTATAAGATTATCCTGCGATTATACATGATAATATTCATCGGTGAACATTACAGTTTGCATTATTCCGGACTGTCGCTGTTCTTGTTGCAACATCCACTCACAAAAATTTCTTCTTTGTGCGTAATCCTGCGGCATCAAATGTTGTACTTTTGTGTAGTGATAAGTATATAATTGGTTTTCCTTTAATATACTGTGAACTGTGTGTTGATTTCGTCATTCCAAGTGTACGATTAATTTGACGAATACTCGTTGAAGAGTCTTCCTCTATAGCGGACATAAAAATGATGACCCACGATATTTCTACTTATTGGAGCAAATGATCCTGACGTATAGGCTCTATTTATCAAATTAAGAAAAATACTCGGTCTCGGAGCTTTACGATTCGGAAATTGTTCTACATATTTGCGCGCAGCTTCGTGTACATTCTGATTACTTGCGCCATAAATGAGAAACATATCGCAATATTCTTGATTAATATAGTCTATGTTGTATTCACGAAGAAATAAATATTTATTGATATTTCTTAATATAGCGAAGAGGCCGAGTTTCACGCGTAAAGAGAGTTGTAAAGTTGTGCGGAGATATTCGATAAGTCAGTTTTTGCGTTTAGTACTTTACGTTGTGCCGCTCCTGAGTGCGTCAACTTTAGATGATATAATTCGTTAATTTTAAACGCTTTAAATATATAATTCAAAAGTTATTGTAGCCTCAATATTTTGATATTAGAATTTTCATCTCAAAATGATCTCATGAATCTCCCCTTAAACGTCATTCGTCTCTTTTCCGGATATCCTATAATTGAATTCTGACTTTTAATTATGTAACTATATATAGAAGAGAGATTCTTAAATCTAAAAAACTTGATGTGATATAACATTTCTTAAATTTAATACAGTTTTTTAGATTTCAGGTTTTTTAAATTTTGTATTTTCAACTAGAAATTTTTTTAATCCTTATATATAGTTTTAACTTTTATATTTTTAGATTATTAAATTATAAGACAGGATACATTGTTACATCCTGATAGATCTCTCTCTCCTATTATAAATACATCATGTTATCTTTAGTTTACTCCTAGTTAGTATTTTATTTTCACGGGGTGCTCTTGATCGAAGAATGATACATATTATTTATTACGTATTGTATTACTGAAAGCTGAGCTGGCCAAGATGATACTTCATGATTTTTTAATATTGGAGGGCTAGTGTGAAGTTGTCCCCCCAAAACATAATTTCGTATATATTTTGAACTAAGAGGAGCAAACGATAATTCCAACTGAGCATTCATGAGCAAACGAATGCATGAAGAAAAAAATCGATTTTTTAATATTGGGGGGCCAGCTTCACACGGGTCTCGCAGGATTCTCTGAGACATTAATGTTTGAGACGATTAATGCTTGAATCATTTTCATTTTTTTGTCCAAATGTAATAACTTACTTTTCAAATAAGTGTTGTTTTAATAATTTATTTTTGCATAAACGTATATTAAATATATTTTTTAAATATATTCTCTTTATATACTTACAAAGGGATTTATTTAATAGAATTAATTCACAGGGATGCACTATATTGAATTATGCATATTATATTCGCATGGATTCAATAGAGGTCTCCCGCAACAGTACAATCATATAGCAACAGTACAATCATGGAAGTCGTGTGCCCCTTGGCAAGGGATGAAAGTTACTTCGCGTGGAAAGTTTGTCGTTCCTGTACATGGAAATTTGGAATGTTCGTTTGCTCACCCTTAGTTCAAAAGATTTGTGAGCAAACAATGAGCAAACGAATGCATGAAGAAAAAAAAATTGATTGTTTAATATTAGAGGATCAGCTTCACACTGGTCAAACCGATAGACTCAGTCCGCGAACGCGTATATGTATACTCTTATACAATTGGATATTAATCTCACGTTTCTTAACTATAAGCACTTTCGTAAAGATGATCCGCGTAAATTCGCCTATAAGCTTCGTAATATTTTTGGCATCGGATTCATAATTACCTTTTCGAATAATTATATAATCCAATAATTCCTAGTGAACATTCTTAACCGCACAACTTGATCTCCGATTCCCGGGTAAATTACTTAAATGCATTGACCCTAAAAACGGAGGAAATTTCAACAGCAACGTGACATAACATCAAAAAAATATATATGTATATATACAATATCATTACGCTGTTAAAAGGAAAATTTCCAACAAAAATTTCAATACTTGCGCACTGTTAGTTGAATTAGGGGATAAGCAAACTTTACAGTGAATATCAAGCTATCTATTATAAAGTTTATATTTTTTAAACAAAACAGTAGGCATGTGACGTACCGTTACATACATAAGTCACAAAACCCATCGCGCTGTCATTCACGCAGCAACATATTATATTCAGACAAGTAGGTGATACTAGGAGACGTTTTGCATATATCATTATACTTTCTAAAGATGATGTTTTTCTCATTGATTCTTTACAAATATCGCTTTCTTTCATGATTTCACTTTTACGATTAATATTCTGTATTATATATCGTGGCAGCAGCAGTGTTCGAATGTCTAAAATCGACGTATAAGACGATTTAACTTGTCTTAAACTTTTTATGCGTTGATTTTAGACATTGAATCGTAGTTGTAAATCACGATAAAATTTTCTCTGTTAAAATGAATTAAAAACTCATTAAATTTGTAACTCTAAAATTATACTACAGATAACTATATAACTAAACTAAGTAATGAGCATATAGATGTTTATCTATTTCCACTTTGATTAATTCCATTCCTAATTTTCTAGTTTGTTCTTATTCTTGTCTTGTGTACGCTGAATTTTTTGTCACATCTATAAGTTCGCAATTTCGACAATAATTAAATTATGTACACAATTGACGTGAAAGCAATTTTTATATTAGTAACTTGTTTATATTAAAATTTTTTATTAATACATGTATAACTTTATGAAATCAACAATAGTTGTAAACTTAAAACGACATACTGAAGATGGTCACATTTAGGACCGTTTATGTAAACTGAACAAAATTACCTTTTTAAAAAAAAGGAAAAAAAGGCGCCAAGTGCGTAAGCCTCACAAAATAAAATGAAATCTTTTTATTATAGATTGCGCCAATTGTGAAAGGAATATGTTTTCTTGTCACATATATAACATATATACTTTCAAAAAGTAAAAGTACAAAAAACTTGGCGCTGCTAGACCTCAAAATATACAATAATAAGATGGTTATTAAATAATTCCGAATATGAAAAATAATAAAAAATTAATAGAAAAAGAAATAAGGATTCGTTATATAAAAATAAACAATATGAAGAGTCAAGGGCGATATAAAAAAAAATAATAAGGTCTCTCTCTCTCTCTCTCTCTCTCTCTCTCTCTAGCAGCGCCAAGTTTTTTGTACTTTTACTTTTTGAAATAAAGTATATATGTTATATATGTGACAAGAAAACATATTCCTTTCACAATTGGCGCAATCTATAATAAAAAGATTTCATTTTATTTTGTGAGGCTTACACACTTGGGGCCTTTTTTTCCTTTTTTTTAAAAAGGTAATTTTGTTGAGATAATTTAAACACTAAAACTAAATTACGGATATATAAAAGTTGATAAATTCAGCCATTTATTGTGAGATCCGATAATCTGGGAACTCATCGACTCGCGTAAAGATACACGTGCGATCTCGCGCTTCGCGTTCACTTGGCGCGAGACACTACCGTGTCTCTTGATCTATGTAATTCAATTGAATTAAAGATAATTTATCACAAAAAGATCCAGTGTAGTACGTGTTATATGCTCATTACTTAGCTTAGTTTTATTTTCAAACCACGTAGAATTAATCATGATAACTATATAATTTCCTAGTTAATCAGTTCTGTAAGAGATGTGTCTCCTCATCAGAAAACTTCCCTCAATCTAATTAAATAAAACCGCGGAGAGATTTCTCCAATTTACGGATCCATTTGCATTAGAAACTGTACTACAGGCGCAAATAATATGACGGTATGTTACGTGTTGTATTGCGGTGCTCCTCCGTAATATTTAGAGTATTAAGGAGATTCGACAACTGTCTTCTGACCGAACTTTATTCAACGATACAAGAAAGCACAGACACACAGACTAAGATGTACTGATAAGTCGGAGATGTTAACTAATAGCTTACGGAAACAGACTCACTCGATCAGAGTTAGAGGGATCTTCACGAAAGAGGTGGAGTTTTTCGATAAATTTTAACCAATAGCATGACATTTTCGAATACCAAAAATATCCGTAGTGGAAATAAAGAAACTGCAGAGGTATGTGAGCGTTAATGACTCAGAAATCCGCTTGGAGATTGATTATAAAATATTTGTAATGCCCAATTTCTTCATCTTTAGATAACTTTCATCTAGGAAACATCTCTTAGAATACAATGGAGATATCTCCTGGATAAAGCAATTTATCTGGAAGTGAAATTAGCCATAAGACCAGTACCATATATATTAGCATTAAAGACTAATCTATATAGGCTATTGCTTAAGGGCGGCAAGTTTAGGGGGTCGGTATTTCTTTAAAAAAAATTTCTAAAGATAACCAATTTTTTATCAGACGTAAACATGCAATAAAGATAAGGTTCCTCAATCCCTGTAAATGATCTTTTTTGTTCTTTACGTCAATATGGTTATTGGACAGTTGAAGGGGGCGGCAAGAATTTCACTGCCTAGGGGCAGCAAAAACCTTAATCCAGTCCTGCATAACTGACTTTTCAAAAAGGATATAAAAGGGATCTTAGTAGGGGTGGGGGGAAGCAGATAAAAAGAGAAAAAGAAAAAATGAAAGTAAATAAGATGAATAGCAGGTAACAAAATTTATCAGGAATTTTTAGGAAGGAAAATGTGTGGAAAAATTTTATGTTAAAAACGTGACGTTAACAAAAGTTACGTGGCACGTAACAGGTATCGAGTTTTTTTAAGTTGTACATACAATTTATTCGATATTTTTGTACATATAGGAACGTTCTCCACGTGTTCGCCGCTCGTTCCAAAAAACGAAGAATCCGAGTTCCAAGCTTTCAACCCAGTGGAAACTGAACTCCGCAGTGCGTTTGTTACGAGCACGAAGCGTCGCAATATATGTATAATGAATTTCAAGGTTCAATAACTGACTTCAGAACAGACTTTATTCAATGTTGATACAAGGAGGCTAGCGCTTAGGGGCTAAGTTGCAAGTTCGGCTTACGAGTATAACAGACTGAAGGATCTTTTAATTTCGTCTAAAGAGGTGGAGTCTTAACTATCAGCTCCAACCAATAACGTGAGATTTCGAGTACCAAAAATGTACGTAAAAGGGATAAAGGAAACCTGGAGAAATGTAACGATGACTCAGCTATTCGTTTAGAGGGGAGTCGTAAAATATTGGTAAGACTAAATTTCAAAAGGGCACTCAAGAGTAGTAGGTAAAAAAAAAAAAGGTTAAAAGGAAAAGACAATAGGTGAAACGAATAAGATGAACGGCTGGAAATAAGATTGTCAGGAATATTCAGGAAAATATGTGTAGAAAGCTTTCAGTTAAACGTAGCACGTAACAGCCGCTTGTTGTTTCAAATCGCGCGACAAACGCGGGGTGAATTAAAGCCGCGCAATAAACAGCGACGTTATCGCGCGGCGTTGCGTTGGTTCGCGAGCGAGTGAGAGGGACAATCAGCGCGTCTCGGACAGTGCCAGGGTGAGACAGAGAGAAACGCGTGAGCGCGCGCGAGCGAGAGAGAGAGAGAGAGAGTGGGAGCAGGTCGGAGGGTACAGTGCCGCGATGTGGGATAGTTGCGATGAGAGCGAGTGTAGGGAGTTGAATTCGACGAGGACGAGGACCGATCGTACGAAGCCCGAGATGTTCGAGCCCACGGAGCAGGGAAAGGTGAGCGGATGCTCCGTTTCGTTCTACCGGACGTCGCGGATATCGCGAGATCGACAAGGCACCGCCGAGCGTCGAAGTATGTTCGTGCTCCTCGTGCAGTCGCAGAGAATGACGTTCCCGACGTGCGCCCGCCCACATGTGCATACATACACGTCGTGCGTGATTCATAAGCACGGGAATTTGACGTTCCACGAGTGGCAACGGCGTCCTCGACCGATCGACCGTGACCGAGAACACCCGGTGTTCGATCGAGGCTCTCTTCGATCGTTTTTTTTCTGGCTCGGACGTAGAGGTTAGGTGTCTCGCGTTAGGACGATCAACGCGCGTCCCGTAATCTTCTGTCTCGCGGAAGAAATCGCGCGGGTGATCCCCGTCGAAATTATGAATACATTATATTTAACGTTTCTCTAGCTGTTTACAAATGGTATGCAATTCATTTGTCGATCATTATTTTTAATTGCTACACATTGGCATCTGCATTCCTAAGTCTGTGACTTATTATATTTAAAGATATTATTTAGTGCTTTCCAGCAATAGATATAGTGTAACACAATAGTCATTTTATCTTGTTTAACATTGGCAAACAATAAGGATGTAATAGTTGCTTTTTGCACAAGTGATATTACTGAGCCTAATGAGGTGACTCTACATGGTCAATAATACTGATCAGTAATACTGATAGTATGAATATTTTTAGTACTTTTGCAACTTTACACAATCAGCATTGTTAACAATATATTTCACTTTAATGAAATATATTTTACAACATATTTTACTTATATTATTTATTGCACTGTGATATGTGATATACTATGACATTGTAATAATGTGACATTAATGTTCACGAATCGAGATCCAGATTATTGTTAGTATTTTACATTAATTGATCAATATTAATCACACATGATCAATTATATTGTCAGTATATATTTGTTAATACTGATAGTATTATTGATCGTGTGGGATTATCTTAAAATTATGTATTTTATACTCAGATAATGATGTCATTATTTGTTTTGCTAACAAAGTTCGTATAATAACACAGGTTTGTTAAATTTTACTTTTATTATGAATTAACAAAAGTTAGCACATGTGATTTCAGATTTGTGTAGATTAGTAAAAACTCAATTGAAACTCATTTGTCAGAATAGAAAAGAACATGCATTCAACTGAGTTATGACATCACAAAAGAGAATTGTCTGAGTTTTGTAAATTGAAAGCACCTAATGATTCACTGCGTTATCTGTTGCTGAAAAGCATCCATTATTTTCAAATTGCTGACTTGTTAATAATTCTGTTGATATATTAGGATCTCTGCATCCATACGGGCGTTGTGCTTCGTGGGGCGAATGCCAGAGAAGATGAGGTTCACAGTTCAGGAACGCTTAATATTGTGGAATATGTAAGATTTTGTTATTGGATTAATATTATGCGTATATGAAGGCTTGGCTTAAGAAGTTTGTTAACATTTTTGCATTGCAGAGTTTCGGCAAGTGCATAGAATGGAAGCCTGTAGAAGTTTCTGTGGTATCGGAATGCCAAGATCAAGATCCAGAATGGTCCCTAGTGGATACACACACGAGGAGGACTCGCACAAACTCAGAGGGTCTGGACTCTCTTGGACGTACGAGAACCGTTAAAATATTGTTCTCAGATCTAAAGTCATTTCGTGTGAATCATGGCGGACAGCAGCTCATATTTATGCAAAGGGATGGTACCACCTACGTTGCCTTCTTTCAGCTGGCTAACGCTGAAAGTTTTATTAATTCATTAAAAGGATTCATCAAATTTGTAAAATCACGCTCGGACAAGAATTTATATTTGGTGATGGACGAAGTTGAAACCGTTTTGAAGAAATCTTTCGCCGAGTTGGATCTATTTCAAGAAAACACTTCCGATTATGTGTGGAAGTTTGTAAAGAACTTACACAATCGTCCTTATGAAACAACAATGGAAGCATTCAGCAAACTTGCAGATATCTGGTGTAAGCAGATAGATTAATGATCTTCAATCAATACATTTATAATTCATTGTGTTTGTGAACATAAACACAATGATTTCATATTGTTTATAAATGTTACAGTGTATAAAGAGCCAGTGAAACGACCTGTTGAAGAAGCAGTAGCTGATTTATTAAACCAGTCTCTTACGATCGAACCTCATCGGCATGTATCTGTATCTATAGGATCTGGGGAAGAGTATGAAGTAATTGGAGTCGGAGTGGACCTACCTCCACGACCACCGTGTCCGCGCGGTAATATATTAACAATTATTTTATAGAAAATACAACTACGGTATAAGATGATCACATATAATGTCTAATTGTATATATATTTCATGCTTAAATAAAAATTGTAATTCTATCATAGGTGGGCCGTTAACACAGGAACAATGGGAAAAATGTAAAGATCGAGAAGGAAGAATCACTGATCCTGAAGCTATCAAAGAAATTATCTTTCGGGGGGTATGCATCTAAATATTTTTCTAGCATTAATAACATTAGTATTCTTTACATAATGTACAATACTTCATATAATGTACAACATAGTTTTTTTGTGTACATATATTTGTGATAATTTTTTAGGGTATTTGTTCATCATTACGTTTTGAAGTATGGAAATTTTTATTAAATTATTATCCATGGAAATCGACGCATAACGAAAGATTAGAACTTAAGAAGAAAAAGACTGACGAATATTTTACGATGAAATTACAATGGCGCACATTTACAACTGCGCAAGAAAGTCGGTTTTCCGATTATAGGGAACGAAAAAGTTTGATAGGTAATTGAAGCAAAATTATCATTTTTGTAAATGTATTTTTATATTGTTAATACAAATCGAATTTTTTAATTTCATTCCAGAAAAGGATGTTAACAGGACAGACAGAACACATCCTTACTATGCAGGGGATAACAATCCACACTTGGAACAATTATACGACATACTCATGACCTATGTAATGTACAATTTCGATTTAGGATATGTTCAGGGTATGAGCGATCTTCTTAGTCCAATTTTGTTTTTAATGGATAACGAAGTAGACGCGTTTTGGTGTTTTGTTGGATTTATGGATAAAGTAGTAAGTATGACATGTTCTCTGCGTAATAAGAATTATATGAATACCTATAAGTAACATTTATTTTTTTCTTTAAAATAGAGTACTAATTTCGAGATGGATCAGAAAGGTATGAAAGGCCAGTTGTGCGAATTATATACGTTATTGTGCACTACGGAACCGCAACTAGCGTATTATCTGAATAGACATGATTCTGGAAATATGTTCTTTTGCTTTCGATGGCTGTTGGTATTATTTAAACGAGAATTTAATGCAATTGATATATTAAAATTATGGGAGATATTATGGACCGATTTACCCTGTAAAAACTTTCATTTGCTTATATGCGCGGCCATTTTGGATACAGAGAAGAATATTTTAATAGAAAACAATTACGGATTTACGGAAATTTTGAAGGTAAAACTTGAAGGTTTTTTTTGGTATAACAGCAACATAAATTTACCGGAATCTAATATGTTATATGATTGTTTACAGCACATAAACGATTTGTCACTTCATATCGAGTTGCCTTGGACAATTTCTAAGGCAGAAGGTATTTATTATCAGCTGATGTCCGTGGAACATCAGATTCCTGATGATGTACGTGTAATTATCGGATTGGAGCCATTGCATAAGTCATCATCGATAAATGGAAGCGATGACGAAACATCTAGTAATAATGCTCGACCCAATGGTCCTCGTAATAATTCGAGACGAAATAGCACAGGTAGCGCCAATGTTAAATTAGGAGATGATGAAGTATCGTTTGAACGCGGATTGAACATGTCATACATGTGAGGTCCACACACAGGACTGGACTTTTATAATCATTTACTGACGGAAAGCTGATTGAAAGTCTACATGAATAGAGAATAAAACAAATTGTTATAGTTTCCGCGAACGGAGATTTACACTTTATTTTATAGTTTGAAAATGTAGCTGTAATATTTTAAACATGTTATTGACAATAATTTTCACGCAGCTTTCAACGAAATTAAATCGATGCTTCGAGGCATAAATGATAAGAAGCACGTTCCTAAACATACGTCAATCAGATTTCTTTTAATTGGATGGTAGTATTTATATTTTTTTCTTTGCTTTAAATGTTGTGATTGATCGTGATCGAGATTAAAATTCTAAACCATAGAATATGAATAGGTTTCGAGAAGTAATGGTAGTGTTGAATTTTGAGATATTTATAACACTTACTGTGTGTACAGAAACGAAAGAATGAGATTATAATCGATGCGTGTGTAAAAACATGCACATATTTTAGTGCGAAGAACACATGGCGATTGTTATGCGCGAACGCGTGGAAACAGATTAAAGATAACATCTTCAGACCTCGATAAGTGTTATATACGCGTAATGTTATATACGCGTAATTTTCACCTAAGTTACAGTCTTTTTTCTAGATTTGTATAAAGCTTACTGTACATTTCTAATAAAAAAATCACCCATTTAATCTTTCATATATCCCCGATATATAGTTTTCTCCCTTCTTGTGCCCATTTTTATCAATGCATGTAAATTAACTTTATTTGGTCCAATTTTCATCTTTTTCTAATTTTTAAAACTACACACAGGCTTTTATAAGTATGTGAAACTAGTGAAAGATGAAGAACTATGTTGAACCAAAATTAAATTAAATCACATTGGTAAAAAAAAGGACATTAGTTACTCTGTCTATAAAATAATTTGAAAGATGGACAGATTAATAAGAAATTTTTGGTAAAAGTAAATAACAACTGATATAATATAATTGGACAGGATTTTGTATGATTAATTATTTTGTAAATTTTCTATACTTTTGTTACACAATTATGCTTATTAGTATTCAGCCTTAAAATGGTATTTATTAGAAATGTAATGTGTATTATTAAATTAATAATCAATTTAATATACTAAAATAGTATTATAATTTATTAGATATTATAATTGAGAGGGAAAAATACATAGAGAAATCTTTCGTGACAAAAAATCAAAGATATCGAGACATCGATTCTTTAAAAAATGCATCTTTTATTTTTATCGGATTTATTCATTTATGTAAACAGAAGCTTCAAGAGCAGAGAAGACATTATCAGATTCCATTCAGTTTCCGACGTTTCATGGCGTTCGTGCATGTGAACGTAAACAATAACGTATAGCTGTCAGATGTATGTGTACTCAGTTGACCTTTCATAACAAAGGAAGTTCGACCGAACATGAAATTGGCGGAATGTGATATTGCGAAACGACGCAAAAAGTGGAAGAGGAAGCGACGCTTGAAGCGCTTAAAGAAACGACTGTGTGAGCAAGAGGTTAGGTTTAACGCGAGTCATTGGACGGCTTTTCCCGAGTATGTCACAGATGCACGGGAGACTTTAGCGACGGGCACGATGCAGGCTGACGCTTTCTGGAAGAATTACGCTGTAGCTCAGGAATGGCAGAAACGGTAAGTAAATAATGGCAGAAATCGCAAGTTAAATTCATAGTAAAGTCGAAGGAAATCAGTTGTCAAAGTAACCTCATCGGTTTTCAGACACAGCATAACCTGGTGGAGATCACGTTGTGTTGCCCTCGAGCACGAAAATAAAATACTTCGCGACAAAGTAAGATCTCTAGCTCAACATCGTGGTTATCGTGACGTTCAGAAAGATTATAATTATCACGTGGATAATGATGACGATCAGGAAGATAACGACAATGAGGATATGGAATTCAACCTGACCGAGGATGAGGATTATAATTATCACGTGGATAATGATAATGATGACGATCAGGAAGATAACGACAATGAGGATATGGAATTCAACCTGACCGAGGATGTGTTGAAATTTTTCGAGACGAGCGAAAGACACAAGCAAGAGTTGCGGCGAAAGCGTGAAACCGAGTATAGCGAAGCTGAACATAGTGAGACCGAGCACGAGATGGATAATTTAGAGGAGCAACATTTAGCGGAGGAACCCTTTGTTGACGCTGTTGAAAGCAGTCAGGTAAAAAAAGAAGAGACTGACCTGCTGCACAATGATGCCAGCTCTAAGATATTGGCAATGAAAATCGCTCCACAAAGTACAGTAGAGCGACATGAAGATACAGCGAATTCATAATATTAGCCCAGTATTCCTCTGAAACCTTAAGATTAGCTATAATAGTAAGCTATGAAGTGTATTCTCTATATTTATTTTTTAATATATTTTTAGAATATCTTGAAAAATAAAAATTATTTTCTCTTTTATAGTTATAGAAGACAACATTACTGAAATGCCAATTGCTTCCTGTTTCGCAATTGTGCTCCAAATGTAACATACTTCCATTAATACGAGAGATCACCGGTAGATGACACCATCTTACGGTTTCTATGATTTTTGCTGTCGCTCTGTAACTATAGATGGAATTGCTAGGACTGATATCAAGACTTTTTCAATATTAATAATTAGAAAGGAATATATTTATTTACAGAGTAAAAAACTTTATTACTGACAGTGTATACATTACTGTCAATCAAAATTAAAATGCATTTTGAGGTGGAAAAAGTATATCTTATATTGTTTCATTAATTTTTAATAGAATTTGTAATATATCTAAATATTATTATTACAATAGTTAATTGAAAATGAAAACCAATCCTTTAATTACATATAAAACTTACAGTTTGAGAAACGCATTTTTCTGCTGAATTATATTAATTTTTATTAGTGAAGTAGATAATAACCCATACAGCACGAATCACACTGGACATGTTTCCGATTAGTTTCAGAGAGCTAACTGTTACAAGACGATAACAATAGTTATCATTGCAGATATGTATTCGATATCAAATAGATACGTGTCTGTTACTGCACAAAATAGTTTCAATCGTCGCGTTCATTACATGAAATGTAGATACATAATAGAAGTCTAATTTAATAATAATAAAAGCCTCGTAACATATGTGATAACCGACATGTAACTGCAATACGTCAAGTACGTAACGTCGGTTTACAACAGATATGTAACTAAAATATATCACATACTTATTGAATCTAATCTATACAAAATCCTAACTAAATAACAATCTTTATTTGCTAACAATTTTATTTTAACGAATTTTTGGCTTGTATAGCTCTTTTTCTTTTGCATTATTAATAAAATATATAATATATTTTTTTACAATATAACACTTTAATATTATTATATTATTATATTGTATTATTATATATTAATAATATATAATATAATAATATAAACGCAGCAGTGAAATCATTACTGAAAATAATAAATCAATAATTAATACTGCACACGTAAAATTATTTACATAAAAACTAAAATAAAATTATTTCAAAAACTTAAAGAAAGTCATAATATGTGCACATCAGTTTGTAATTATTTCGAAATTAATGCTTTTAAATTAAATCTTAAATCGTCTTATAAATCTGTAAATTGTATCAAAATTATGCATCTTTGTTGCCCCTTTTATTATTGTGGAGTTTAACGCAGGCCTGTTTTTCACTATAAAACAAGAAATTAAGAAAATTGTATTATACTTTCGAAAAATACAGGGGAAAGTTATTGTACAAAGTAACTCTGTACTGTTATTTATTTTTAAAAAATAAATTATATTATTACTTAAAAATTAACAAATTATTACCATTTTTATTTTTTTTCTACACATATTACAGAATACGAATTTTAGTAGTAAATAGAAAATTTTGTAATAAATGTTCTATCTTCTACTGAAGGGATAAGATTCAAGAATTGATTTATACCTCTAATATTAACTTTTTAATACATTATCAAATCTTATTGGTCTGTGAGAGTTTAAACGAAATACCGATGAAAAAATGCCGTAACAGTCAAGCTGGATCTAAGATGCTTCTAATATATCGTTTCGTGTGGATTTATATATTACATATGTAAATTCTTAAATGCACGCCGAAATATTTTTTAGACTTACAACGCGTAAACTCTAATGAACTACCGCAGTACTATCACGAGTTAAATTAACTAAAAATCTAACAATTTTGATGCTCATATATAGCATCTTGGATCTTAATAATGTTGAATGACATATTAAAATCTATGAATGACATATTAACAATCTGTATATAATTAATTTATATTGTGAAAAATATTACCTCAGCCGGGAGTCGAACCCGGATCTCTGGCATTCCGTGCGATTACAGATTTTTAATATATCATTCAAAAGACCTCCCTACACGGTCAGTAATACTGATCAGTATTACTGACAGTATGCATTAATTTTTACAACCTTATACGATCAGTATTATTATCAATATTTCACTTCAGTTTGACGTGATTTGACATACATTATCTATGGCGACAAGGATCTTAAGGAAAAAGCATGTATTCAAATCCAAATCATCGTCAGTATTTTACGTCAATCCATCAATATTAACCATACATAATCAATTATACTATCAGTATTCGTTAATACTGATAGTATATTACTGACCGTGTACAGAGACCTATAGATTTTAATGTATCATTCAACATTATTAAGATTCAAGATGCTATATAAGATGATATATAAGCATCAAAATTGTTAGATTATTAGTCAATTTAACTCGTGATAGTACTGCGATAGTTTATTAGAGTTTGCGTTGTAAGTCTGAAAAATTTTTTGGCGCGCATTTAAGAATGTTACATATGTAGTATTGTATATAAATTCACACGAAACTATATATTGGAAGCATCCTAGATCCAGCTTGACCGTTACGGCATGTTTTCATCGGTATTTTTTTTAAATGTATTATTACATTTTATATATAAATATATTAAACAAGTACATAATGCGTCGTCTATAATATAGTAAATAATGCAGATTGCAGAGTAAGCTTAATATAAAAAGTACGATTAAAAAATTAACCAATTATATATTCAATTATTACAAAAGAGTACACAGATATATGAACTATACGTACATTTTGTCTCTTAGCGGAGCTTGAACCTGCTATTTCTCAATAATATTGTCTATTTCAGTCTCTGAAGCTTCTGATCTCTGACTACAATTATAAAAATAATCTACACTGTACGTATATTAACTGTATTACAATTAAAGTATAACATTTAACAAATTACACGTATATCACATTTAAAAACTAATAATTTCTACGAATAAATAAAATTTATTAATATATACATTAATACGATAAAATATACATATTACGTAAAATAATAAAAAGAGGTTTTAATAATAACATACATGTATAATGTATCATCTTTCTTTTTTGCTTTTTTCTTTACCATTTTACAATAATGATTTAAATCCATTGCGAATCTTTTAGTGACTTTTTACGGTCTAATTAAATACATTTTATATAAAATTTATTTTAATAGACCGAAAAAGACCACTATTTAATATGAGAATCATTAAAAAAGAAATAAATTTACAGAACTCTGTGTATATATTTAACAAATACTAGAATCTTTTTAAAATCGTACAATTGATAAACAATAATAAACAAGAAGAAGGAAGCACGAAGCAAAGCTAATAACGGTCAAAGCTGGATCACAATGCTATTATAATTATGTGTGAATTTTATATACCGCGTGTATATATTTAAAATTTACTTTGAACTAGTTTTGTATGTTCAAATCCTTGAAATCCTTTCTTCCTCTAAAGGTAAACCATCTATGTTTAAGATTAAATTTATATTATTTAATAGAAGTTTTAACTTTTCATATTCAATAATTATTTTTTTAACAATATTATGTAAACCGTAATGCCAATATAATCCTCTCGCCAAATTGATTATATTACTTTTACGCGGTGTTCTTAAAAACATTCTAGAATTATTAGGCAAAAAAGCTAAGATCGAAATATACTTTCTTAAAAT
Source organism: Cyphomyrmex costatus (assembly GCF_001594065.2). Lineage (NCBI taxonomy): Eukaryota > Metazoa > Arthropoda > Insecta > Hymenoptera > Formicidae > Cyphomyrmex > Cyphomyrmex costatus. The sequence continues at coordinate 1,833,211 of NW_017275390.1, forward strand.
CCGGAAAAAGTCTCCAATTGCATTCAAACAAATTTTATATTTTATTACCCAATGTTTCAATTCCGATATAAATCCTTCTCTTTCATTTTTGCCCAATAAACTAGAGTTTGGTATCATATCATTAATTGTTTCTAAAAGTTATTGTCTATAGTACTAAGGTTGTTTTCGTCCTCATCAAGTTCATCGTTGCTACTATAGTTATCAAAACATTTCTCTCAATGAGTGCTACACAAAGGCTATTTACGGTTCTGTTTTGGCAGCTAAGATAATCTCTTTATTGTCACATTTTGTTCCGAGCGTGTGACTATAAAGAGGTTCTACTGTATAATTAATATATGTGTAATTAAAATATATATAATTCTCTAGTAAACATAAGTTAAAAGTAACGTGACATGAATATTGTAATTTCACACTCACAGATATAAATATAACACGTATATTTACATTGTCAAGTGTGAAATAATATTCATGTCATGTTATTTTCAGTTAATATCTCCTGAATATTTTCTATAAAAGAGTTTTCTGATTCGTCGATAACATTTATGTCTTTGCTCCTTTATTTTATGTATTATATTGTATATAATATAATCTAATGTTGAACTTGGCGGCTTAATATTATTCGGATCGTCCTCTCTCTTTCTTGAAATAGAAAAGTCTCAATCGCAAAATTGGATTTGCACGTACCTCGTAAGATCCTTCTGAGTCATAAGCACATACATACACGTTAAACTCGTGAAGGCCCGCGGTGCAAGATACAACCAATTGCGCCAGAGGCAATATCAAGTTGTTTCTCTCGCGCGGCAACGGCACGGCCATAAATGACACCCATCATATGAAATACACCGAAGGGGAAGCAATTAATAGCTAATCTAAACGACGGAGCAATTACATTCACATATTATTATTACTTGGATCAGAAATAATCGATCGGCACTGTCGCGGTGTGAAAAACGTTATAGTCTCGCGACGTGCGATTATGTGTTTTACGCACCCGCGTGTGTGAGACGTGCGTAAAAAAAAAAAAAATGAGAAGGAGCGAAAGCGCGCGACGAAGATGTCTGAAAAAGTTGCACGTGGATGCAACGTGAAGACAGGTACTTTACTATCTGTTAATTTTATCGCGAATATATGTGTGCAAAATGCAACGTTTTTACGTTTTCTAGAATATCGAAGACTGCGTTTAGCAGAAAAAGCAGCTTTGCAACTGTATGATTCTTCAATATGATTGCATACATTTAGATCCAGTGAGGAGCTAAAGTCAAGTTATTATATATGTATTATATATTAAAAGTCAGTTATATTAAAGAATGTTATGATAGTTACAAAGTTGCTTTTTTGCTGAACGCAGCTTTAATCAAAAAACGCCAAATTGATAGATACATTAAAAATATGAGTATTTTCTTGGTCTGTTTAATAATCCAGTCATAATAAAGATGTACTCCATCAAACATAATGTAACGTTCCTGTTGGTGTCATTTTTTGCTCAATAATGTAACTATAATATAGAACACACGTGTCACTTATTCAACAATATAATTATAATAATATATAAAAATAGAAAGACAAAGACTTTGAAAATTAAAACTAGTAAATAGTAAAGAGCATTCAAGTTCACGCAAGATCTTTTTTGCAGAAAATCTATTCGAATCCGTTATATGTGTATATATATTATATTTATATTACATAATATAACATACGTACTTTATATACAATTGCATATTATTGTTGAATGATTACAATTACAGGTACGTTATTTGTAACTATAGTGTTTGCTGAGACATATTATGTAGGTAAAGCGTTCATTGCAATCTCAGAGATCTCTAGGATGCTGCTGACGCGGCGCTAAAAGATCTTCCGACAGAAAATCCAAGGAAAAATCAATGTCCTCTATTAGGATCGCATTCTGAAGGATGCATCCGGATGCAGCTGGATCGGACCTGCAATTTTGTCGAGTCGTTCACGTGTTGAGCCGCTCTCGGGCTGAAGAGTTGTCCATGAGGGCGCTATACCTCCTGTAACTCAATTACCGCGCATTGTGTTCGTGCCTGTGGGTACCACGCGACGCACACGATTTACCGTGTGCTCGACGATGACGATAACGATGACGGCGACGACGGCGACGACGCGAAGGTGTAGCGCAACTTGCTCACGGTACGGATCAAGGCCATAACTCCTGTGTATGCGGAGTAAAGTAGTTGATATCACGTATTCAGAATCCCGTAGCCAAGGCCTTCAGGTCTCCTTTGTCACTGATTGAACGTGGCATCGCTAGGATTTCAAGATTTATATGAACGTACAACGAGAATTAAAACGCAAACACAGTGAAGATACAGATTCATTCGACTAAGATCGCGTTAAGGGCCACACAAAAAGACTTAAGCAGTAAACGGTCAGCAAATTGGCCATCAAAGTAAAGATTGTAAGGTCATAACGTATATATGTATAAGCAGTAGCAAATCCAACATGTTGATCTCCTTACTGCTTACGTCTTACTACTCAAGTTCTTCTATGTGTCATGGCCCTTAGGCAGCTGATCACTCATCATGGATCTTTAAATTGATGACGCCAAAAGCGAGGAAACGCGTAATGAAAATTCTTGCAAAATATATTAAAATAGTTTTCAATAAAATGATATTTGGATTTGACGATATACACTTATAAAATATAAAAGAACTTCTCTTATTTTGAAACAAAATCATATTTATCTCAATTCAACTGTATATATATTTTGCTTCGTTTTCTGGTTAGGCATTATTCAATTTCAAATACATATATTTATTGATTATCGGAATATAAGGAGAGTATTATCAGTATGTTTTATTAATCTCTATTCCATCAATTGTAAATGTTTTATAAAAAAATAGTAACTAAAAAATAAAATATACTTATATTTTATAGTTTGCAAGAATTTTCTTTATGTATTTTTCTTGCTTTTGACGTAGCAATCCAAGATATAGCTAGCTGCAGTGAGTAGGTAGAAAAGCCTTGAAATAATTGTACGGTCATATTTTCCTTCTCATTAAAGATAGTCGGTTCAAAACTTAGTCATCTCATTGGAAAAAGTACCATGCTAGAAATATTTTCTAATTTGTATCTTAATCGTTTGTAAATCATTGTGATAGAAAGCTTTTTCTGAACAAAACGTTTTAATAACGAGCATCCCGTCGCCGAATAACTCGGAGAAACAGGAGGTGGTTCCGTGATATGTCGAAAATAGATTGGAGCAGAAGGTGGAAGAAGCTTCGGCCAGATCGTCCTGACATACGTTATCTGTAGACCGAACTCGCGAACAAGGTCCAATTCTCGGACCAGTTCGTGAGAAGACGGCATCGATATCTTCGTTCGAGAGAAAGTTCCTAATTATCGAAATAATGCGTATCGTGGTGCCTGACACCCTGACTTACGTGTTGGATCGAGGTCTATTTTTTTTCTACACTTTCACGAGAACATCCAAAGATTCCGAACTTGTTCGGTAAATTATTCGTTCCCATATCTCTTCACAAAGACAAACGCGAGAGAAATTAAAATCGTTTTCATTGTTTATCCTAGATAGAATAAGCCGGAGATACTCTGATTGAGATCTAATAGGTTTAAAAGTAACAATGCGTTGAGAACTAACGACTCATCAACGATAAAATCAACGACCATTATTTGCAACAATTTCGCGATGACTGCAAACGTTCTATATTGTGTACACGAGAAAAAGAGAGAAAAAATGGGGAAAAAAGATTTCGACAAAAAGATGGGGACAAAAAATTTCATTGATTCAGTAAATCTATAGTCGTAATATACAGACAGCCAGTTTTCCACGTTAAAGTGGTATAGCTGAATAAAATTAGTGATTCTAATAAGTAATTATATTTATTGTAATAGTACAGCAAATTTTCATGCAGCAAAGATGACTTTCTATGAAAATCAATCCAATATACATATAAATCAAAATTTTAAATAAAACATGCTAGCTAAGGTATACGCGTACTTTTGCTACTGTAATGAAGAAAACTTGTTACGTTGGCAATTTTCATTGTAGCAACGAATTAGCTGAATTAGCGTACTGATAATTGCTTACAGCCTTACAAATACAATTTCTTTGATGTTCAAATTTTTTTTTACTATAAATGAAGTCGCCCAGCAAGCTATATAACTTTGTTAAACTACCTAATCCATTTTTTCCTATTTAGTGCGAATCTATTTTATGTGAATACATGTGATACGTGTGTGTGCTCTACGACTAGCTCAGCTAAATTATTGATTTTCATTCGAGACGAGTTCTGACTTATAGATGGCAAGTTCCCAATCAGTGTAGAACACGTAACGTGCAAAACGTCCTTCCTCTCTTTTCCCCGGTAAACCGGTCGGTCCTGCGCAAAGTAGCTGCACTCCGAAGAGTCATTTTATATTCCCTCCGCGACTTTCATTTAGATCTTTATCGATCAACTTTCACGGTGTGCTCCGCGCATTGCACTTCATTAAGTTCGCTTCCGACCTCTGCGGGCTTTCGCGCGAATCACAATATCGAGGACTTGTACATTAAACTCGCTTTTCACTTCGGTATATCGGTGAGAATCGTTACGGAGCTTTCACAAATTGCAGTAAGTATCAATCAATCGCTAACAAACTTTGATAGCGATGCGCCGTTAAACGTGATCCGTTACGAGTTTTTTTTAGGAATCGACAATGAGAAACTTGAAGCATGTTGGAAAGCTGGGCAATAATGTTATGTAAAGAACGAGTAATAGAGAAATGCTAACTCGCGAACACGTTCTAGCTCACTTGGGCGTCGTGCGGATGGCAATTATTGGCCATTATTCACGTGAGTAAGAGTCTTGTAAAGTCGCGCTAAAATGTTTACGCTAATGTACTTTTTCAAGGTGCGCCCATACTTTCTTGCTAAATCCATCCAGCAGAAGTAAAAATTGACAAGTTGGTATTGTCGGGTGTTATACACTCTTGCATTACAGGCTCTCAAAGCAATTTGTCTTCAATTATCGAGAGACACGCTCTCGGGATGGAAACGGGCGAAAAAATGTCGAGGAGTGCTCGTTTTGGCGAAGTGCTCGGGATCTCTCGAACCCGTCAATTCCCAGAGGTTACACAGACTTCTGGGATTTCTTCCCTTTTCCCCGCAGTTTTGTCTTACCTTCATCGCGCCCTGGAATCCTGCCGTTGCATTCGCAACCTCATTGCTTGAGGGACCACCTTTTGCAGTACCAAGATAGCGACGTTATAGATGAGAATGCATGGAGAAAAAAAGTGTGATGTTTGTTTTACAATAGTAAAATTATTCTGGCTTCTTTGTTGAACACTTAATGACAGATCTTACTGAAAGTGAGAATATTATAAGTAAAATAAAAAATATATATACAATTATAGTAAATTCTTTCAAAATTTACTTTACGAAATGTAAAAATAATACTTTACAGTACGAGGGATTATACAATAATCGCTCATTTATCAGAATAGTAAAGTTTTACATAAGAGACTGTTCCTATATGGACCTGATAATTCCATAAAATTTACTAGAATTCTTGCGCATATTAAATTTTACATATTTCTTCATGTGGGGAAAGACCGCGAAATGGAGAGGGGATTCATGTGCTTTTGCTGTTTATATCGGATCTGTATCGTCAGCAGAGTCGCAATAAATTTTATAAGTTCGTATTGGGGATATCCGCTTCGAGAGTGGAGTCCCGCGAGTCGTTCGAAAGGACAACGAGAACGCTGCGTGGAGGCACCTACGATCGCTTGCCTTATTAAGCCCCCTGTCTCCCTTTCCTTTCGTCCTGTCCTTTTCTCTCACTCTACCCCACTATGCAGCACTTAAAATCATGGCTGCACGTAACCGTCTACTGATTATATGGATTCGGCGATGATTTCTGATGATGCCCCCGACCCCCGAAATGGTAAAATAATACAGTGTCGTGTCCTAGCCCGGACCCTTTGGGTTCCGTGGGCTGGTTCGTTAGCGGAGCCTTGGCGCGAGGCACCCTGTCATTATGCGGCTGGTCCCCATCACCCCCACCAGTACCCAATTTTCGGAGCCCCTCCACAGCGCGCGAGCTCGACAAATCCCCTTGGCATCGCTGCCGTCTCTCGCCCTCTCCTTTCTTTTTCTGCCGCGCGCGCGCGCAGTCTTCTCGGTTTGCCGGGGGCCCGATCCTTTTCTACAGAGTGCTACTATTCTACGCTGTCGCTTCGCGACGTCGTCGCCCGTTTGTTTGCGCTGCGAGTCGCGTGAATCGCAGTCGTGAGAAAGTATCCCCGTGTACTTTCTGCCGCACGACGGCGCGTTACATGTCCACGGTTGTTAACTCTTTTCAGAATGAAATAGAAAGAGCTTCTCGAAATGTCACGAAACTTGGCGAAAAAAATGTATTTCTGACGTCCGTAAATGCTCTTTATCTTTCTGAACCATGTCTTTGTAAAATGAAATACTTTGTGTACCATGTCGAATTACGGGAACGTTTACGCTTGCCTCTTTATCGTGGAATAATTATTTAACAATGCATCGCGTAAACGTCTTTCGAACAAAATAGCGGAACAGCATAAAAATATCCGCGTGATATTTATATTGATTTTAGTTTAAGGAAGTATTATGTATTTTTTAACAAAATGATGTCATTGCGATCATAATGAGCATCCTCACTCCCGGTAGAATATTTGCAAAATTAATAAATATCGATTTTTCCAAATTAACTTGGATTTTCTTAGTTTCAGTTTATTATTCTTTTCTTTTCACTATTTTCTTTGTTTATCTTTTTATCTCCCTTTATGTAATATGTATTGTTAGATCGAATTAACATCAGATGTGATTTCTTGTGTGGTGGAACATACTATGATAAAGTATCTCTTGATCCTTTTTTAATTTTATTTTTATTTATGTTTGTGCATTATCTCTGAAGAAAGCTAAAAAATGAGCCGAAACATGTAAGCTTATCTTTCATAATAAAGGATATACACTAGCAATTGCGTAAAGTTCTCTCCGAGTTTATATTTTTTAACGAACTTAAATTATTAAAAAATTAGAAATTTTTCTATATTATTATATTCGAAAATAATACAAAAAATTTGTTACCAATTTAGAATCTGGATTGAAAATTTTTGCAATGAAAATGTTTTTAAAAAATAATTAAAATAAAATATATAAGAAAAAAAATCATTTAAATTACAAAATGGTATTGTTAAGTATAAATATTGAAATAGATTATAGATACACTATAGCTCAAATGATGAAAATTAAAATAAAATAAATAAAGGAAGGCCAGAAATAACAAATTTGATGAGTGATATCGTCGAGATCAAATTCTGTTGTAAGAATTTAATAGAACAGAACTCAATAGAATTTCATCTTAACGGCATCGCTCATCGCAATTTTGCTTCCAAGTTTTTATTAATTTTACATTTTGACCAAGTTTTATATTTTTCAACATTATTATGATCCAAGATGCTACGAGCATCAAAATTGTTATATTGTTAGTCAATTTAACTCGTAATAGTATTGCGGTAGTTTATTAGAGTTTGCGTTGTAAGTCTGAAAAAAATTTCGGCGTGCATAATCTACACATAGTATATAAATTCACACGTATTATATAGAAACACCCGAGATCTACATAGCTTGACCATTACGGCATGTTCTCATCGGTATTTATTAATTTAAACTTTCTCGGTCCAATAAGATTTGGTATTGTTTTATATTTTTATTTATTTTTGACATTATACAATAAGATTCATTATTTTATCGGATTTTATCGGCGATAATAAGGATATGTTATTTTTTGAAAGTAAGGAATATAAAATACTATATGGATTTATTAAAATCAACAGAAAGTGTAAAGCCATTCGAGTCTTGAAAACTGGATGTTAATGTTTATTTTATTATGTGAATTTTATATACTGTGTGGGGGGGACTACATACACAGTATATAAAATTCACATAATAAAATAAACATTAACATCCAGTTTTCAAGACTCGAATGGCTTTACACTTTCTGTTGATTTTAATAAATCATACGAGTCAATCATAATTTATCTTTCATATATATGGATTTAGTATCATCACATGCATCTTGACAATTGTACATATAAATTTGTATCTATCTCTCTATTCATTATTCATAATTTTAAACCGTTTTTATATTATGACTATATTTTATTATTATTTTTATATTATGTTTAACATTGAAAATAACTCGGAGCTGAAACGTCTGTGAACGCTATATTATTTTCAATTTATATCTCGATTACGTTAAATCTATTGTTTCTAGCTCGTAGCCCTTTTTTATTCATTTTATATAAATATTGAATTATTTCATATTTATAATATATAACATTCATTCATTTCTATACAGGAAGTATACATTCCAGCCATTTTTTGCGAAAAAACAGTACGACACCTGATACATTCCTTAAAAACTTCGATCAAAATGAAAAATGAAACAGATAATTTACTCTCACAACTCTCACAATTTTTTGTTTCTTAATTTTAATTTAAAAAACAAATGTTCCCTGTTGATAAAAATAGAAAAACAGTACTGTTACAGGTAAAAGTCGAGAAAGAAAGTATAGCGATGGACGATATATGAAAGAGCTTATGTCGGTTATATCGCCTCGACTTTCGATTTCTCACCTCCAAATAGTATTTTTTACGAAATTCGAGCGAGCAGTCACGACCAACGGACATTCGAAACTCGTAACTCGATCGCGCACTGACTTCGCCTATAGTAACGTCTCGTCGTGGCCTACGCTCGAAAGCAATACACATATTTCTCCCTGTCTTTCCCATCCCTGTCTTTGTAAAATACGATTTTTTCGGCATTAAAAACGGATCTGATCCCACACGATCGAATTGCGAAAAGTGGTAAGTTATCCATAAAGTGACCGCGCTTGCGACAAAGCCGATGGTTCTCCTCCGCATGGAGTCTCTCATTCGGATGCAGAATAGAGATACAGAATGGCTAACGATATTCTTTAAACAGCCATTTACCGGTGCATCTATCTTACTTTCGAGAATAATGACACGACGGCTCGTTTTTGATCTTTCGGAATACTTATTCTGTGGCATAGTAGCGTTTTCTTGGGCGGCCAACGTCGGCTGATTGGCTCCGCCGGAAGTGGATCGACAAAACCGCGGGGTTCCCATTCGTATATACGCTTGTAAAGGTACGCGCGCGGTCCAGCGGTATTGTTGGGGTGCCCCCGTCCTTGAAGCTCTCCGCTTTGCGGGTGTAGGTGGTCCCCGTGAACGGCAATCATTTCGCTTAATGACGAGAAGAGACCTCGGGTTCTTTCCTTTCTTCGGTCTCAGATTATCGCGCGAGTTCTTCCCTTGTGTATCCACAGGACCACTTGGGCTCCTTCCACCTCTTTGCGTCCTCTCGCCCTCTGGCCCCCGCGCTACCACCTTTTATCCCCGAACTCTGTAATTTTCCTCTAGCGACCGTGCCACCACGTCGCGCCGAAATTGGTGTACGGTGGAACGATTTCGTGGAAATATACGTCGCCGTCGTCTAAAAAAAAGGGGAATCGGGCGCGACGGCGACGGTGACGGTGGCACTTCTACTCCGCGACCTCAGAAGGGAAAAAAGGAACGACGGGAAAGAAGAGGGAATTGGGCGAGAACGAAGACGAACGAGCCGAAGGAGAACGACGAGAATTAGGAGAGGAAAGGTAATAAGTAGAGGAGAGCAGAAGAGATAGAGAGGGGAAGTCTCCCCTCGTTCCGGGAACAGTCGTATGATGAGGAATCGCGTATACCGAACGCTCGCTTTCCTCTCGACGACGACGGTGAGGTCTGCAGGTGCGCCAATCTCTCTCGCCCCGGTGCCTGTGTAGGGGCGCCGTGCAAGCGTGACAACACGCAACATTTCTTTCTATCATGCCAAAAATGATACACATTGGCCGCGCAGATGGAAGTCATTATTATTACAAAGAAGCGTTTTTGCTGCCCGCCGTCTGTCGATGCCCGGACACATAGACGCGCTCTGACGGCTTACTGAGAAAAGCTCCACAGGGGGAGGGCCTGCTTTCTCTCTTTCTCCCTCCTTCTTTTCTCAGAGATGTCTCCACCGAGGGCGAAATCATCGCAAACCGAAACTTTTGCGATGCGCGAATGCGTTCCCACGTCGTTAAAACCAACTACCGCGCCGATCCCGATCGCTTTCGTGGAATTTGCGCGCGACACAAGCGACGAGCGTATATCCTGAAATCGCGCGTCATTTCCACGCGTGGAACACGAGAAGCGGCTTCTGCGGGCGAGCGACTTGATTTCCGGGAAATATCCCGCATGCCGCTGTGCGCCCCGTCATGTTACGTGATGGCTAAAGTGCGTATAGCTAGACGCACGTCCTCCGCGCTCTCCTCCGCTTCCAACACCTGCGAGAAAAGCCGGGCGGTGCGTCCGTTGGCCGAGCCAAACAATACGGACGATGATGCGCCGTCCTGAGCGCATTGTCCGCCACGCTGGCGAGGCAGTAGTAGGCGGCGGATTTATCTACCTACTCGTAGAGAGTCAGGTAGAGGCGCAGAGAGAGAGAGAGAGAGGGGAAGAGAGATAGATCTAGGGGTTCTCGACCCCCGAGACACGTCGCGTCGCCGGCTGGCGGCTGCCGCCGTCGGAAACGCCACCGTCGGTGGATCGTCCTTTCGTTCCGGGCTGATTTCGCGCGACCGGCGCCTCGGTGATCTATCAAACGCCTATCATCTCGCAAAGTAACGAACTACCGCGACGATCTTTCTCGACGGGTCTCTCCAAGCGGAGCGTATTGACGAATCTTTGCAACACAGCCGTGTGAGAGAGATCCGATTTGAGACGGTTCTACGGCGATCGTCGCGATCGATGCTCGTTATCTCATCTCGTAATAATCGTTAACTCTCGTCTGCAAATATATCCAGCTGTAACGCTAAAGATGGGAGTGCAGAGTATTGCATAACGCATTATAGAAAATAAGCCAATCGAAATCTTCTGTTTCCTTCCTTTTCAGAAAATAGAAGAATCTGCTGTTTTAAAAAGAAAATTAATTGTTTCAACTAAGTACAGCGATAACGATCTGTCGAGCAAATTTTTGTTAATTCAAACAAGTAACATGTTGATATGACTCTCGTATATTTAACTCTTATACATATAAATACTTGAACTAAATAATCACAACGCATTTAGTCAAATTAACAACTTTTTTCTCAGTGTAATCATTTGTAAAAACTTTGATTTGTATTCTCCGTATAAAAGAGAATTTTTATAAAATATTTAAATATTAATAAGAGATGTTCAAAATATTGTACGAACACTTCTTGTATATACAGCAAAAACCTCACTCACGACGAAACGCCACGGCAGAGATGCATTAATGTAAATAAAAATCACATTATAGGAAAGAATACAAACGCAGCGTAGCATTTCGCCTGAAGTGAGCTTCAAAAATCGGGCTTCAAAAATAAATTGATTGTAACACTTGCACCTAACAGAATCAGACAAATAAAGATGCTCCTGTTTTCACACATTTTATTACACAATTTCCACACTCATAAAAAACAGGAGAATCAATTTATTCGAAACTCGTACCACATTCGAAATTTGTACCACACCGCATGTCGCTTAGTCCGTAAGATTATCATCTCTATAACTTTGTATTATAACATCTTCGAGAATCGTTGAAGAACCTGTGAGTTCCGAAACGTTCGATATCATTATATTATTTTTTATATTATATTCTTTATATATTTTTATTTTTATGCCGTACTAACATTGTAAACTTGAGATTTATTTTATAAAAACATGTTATTTAACTGCTCGATTTAGACCGAATTCCTTTATACTTTGCATTGCACGAGCGAAATCTAATTAAATGAAATTAATTAGATTTTGGCATTTCATTTGAACATTAATTCCACGACCTCTGAGCCTGGAATTTCTGGAAAAATTGTAATTTTGCGAAATATATACGAAACATTCTTCAATGGAATCTTTAATGATTATTCGAATGTTGTTCTTACTTTCTGTAAATATTTCGAGATATTCCGGAATACTCTTGCAATATTATTTTGAGATTTTAGGAACATTTTATGAATATTTCAGAAATATTTAGCGCTAGTTAGGAATATTACCTTTTTGACTGCCGCGTGCACGTTTGCGTGCTATGCTACAATTCGCTGAGGTTGTCCCGCAATTGAGGAAACGCTGACAGTCTAATGTTAGTCGATACCTTGAGCTCCGCATTTTACGACAGTGCTTAGATTTTTTTGCAACCGTAATTGCAGCTGTTAAGAATGTCCCGTGACATTGATTGACAAGGATATTGGCTCTTGGGGCGATCGAGTATTTATAATACACGTATCCTTTGACGAGGAAGTATATTTATATCATATATCGTTATGAATTTATAATATCTAATTCTCTCTATATGAAGACGTTTAAAATAATAATAATATTAGGTTTAGCAGAATATGTTTATTTTGTAACCGGTTGGAAATTTTCTTCACTGTAGGAAGGACTATTCTTCTAGACCTAAAAGTATAAATCAAATATACGTTATATGAATAAAATGCTTGTAAGTCTTTACAGTTGCTGATGCATAAATAATAATCTTGAAATGTTTACACTTTACAGTTAACTTCATTAGCAAGTACATTATCATCTTATATTATTTGCGTATAACGATACAGAAGCTTGAGTTCTGTTTTGTAACGTGAAAAAGGAATATAGACACTTTATTTACGTTTGATTTATTCTTGAAGTCATAAAACTTGTTTTATTAAAAATGTAATCAAATCAGCGCAAAGGAAATTTCCAACAGTTGCAAAATAAACATTTTTCGCCTCGTTTTCGCTGAATGTGACCATTGCAAATTTTATATCTGGGAAATGTATTATTGGAAATTGCCCGTCTATCTAAATTATTATTAATCGACACTTACATGTATAATCCTTTCGAAATAATTTAAAATGTTATATCGTTCGATTATATTGTATTTATATAATGCAACTATATAATACTAAAAAAACTCTAATTTTTCTACTCTTAATAAAACATCAAAACTAACATAACGCTGGAAATATCATGGCGAATCACAACGCGTGCTCCAATCTTATTCCGGTAGAAATCGGAGTAATGATGGTCGTTGAATATTTGACTCATGTGTATTATTTACTACAATACTTAAACCGATCCGCGCATAATTATCACCATCAAATTCTTATAAACCTGCACTGTTTGTGACAACTTTAATGTGTTTTTAAACCACCCCTTCTGAATGGACATTTTAACTTTTATGAAATCACTATTTTACTTTATGTTATTTTACTTTTGATGGTTGATATTTTAGATTAATACTCGATTTATTTATGGTAATAATTAAAAAGTCACGTTTTTTTTTTAGTTGTGTCTCTTTCATTGTCAAAGTGAGCGCAGTGTTATAAATCAAATTTGTAATATAAATCTAATGTCAAGTCTCGATCGTCGTTTTTCGACTTAATTCAGGTTGCAACTTGTTCCATATTCAGTTTTAAATGCAGTAGTGGCATTTCGAGAATGCGCTTTATCTCGAGCGTTCCCTTTGCAATTCGCGTAACGCGCGTTTCTAAGAAACGGCACGTTCTCGTAACCGTTTTTCTCGTCACGTTACGAAAATTCCAAGCTCTTTGTATCTCATCTAAAGGGTCTTGTATTATTAGTCAATTCGTATATGCGGGAGGTCTTATCGTATACAAGTCATCTCCCACGTGGAAAATTTTTCTGGAAAACGTCCCTGCGAATGTTTCTCAGGTCGCAAAATTCCAGGATCCTCACGATCTATAGTCTAGGTTGATTAGTCCACTAGACAATCCGTACGGCACACCGAAAAGATCTTCTCGCCCCAGGGTATCCCTCCTCTGTAGGTCCGATTCGCGTACATACAACACGCGTTTCTAGGAGACGGCACGTTTTTCCTGTCTCACGTCACAAAATTCCGGGACCTTTGGCACGAGGTGGACCCTTGCTACAAGAGTCTCGTAGGGCTCGGCGCGGAATGAGCGCCGACGGTAAGTCAGTTTTTCGCATACCGAGCGCTCAGGTAGGTAGGTAGAGGAAGAAATACACGGCGGTGGAGGAAGATGCGGAGGAAAGGGAGCGAGAGGAGCGTAAGAAAGGAAGAAAGAGAGAGAGAGAGAGAGAGAGAGAGCCGGCATGCAGGCAGGTAAGAGAGTTTGGTATGGTCTCTAGCTGCTCGCTGCCGCGAAGAGCGCGTTGAATGCCGGGGCCCGGTACCAGAGCGCAGCGCGAGGCTCCCCTCTCCAAGATGGCCGCCGCTGGTCGAGCTGAGGCCGCTGAGGCCCAGCCGTGGGCCCCCCTGACCGAGCCAGGCGAGCCCGTCGGGTTAGGGGAAGGGTAGGCCTCGCAGGTGCCGCCATGTCAGTGCATGCCTAACCTCGAAGCCGCGCGGAACGGACGTTGGGCCCCGACTACGCGATACCTCGTGCTACCGCTGTGTTATTTGCGGAAGGGTTACATCTAATCTCCCCTTATCGTTTTCGTCCCCGCAGCTCGACGGATTCGCAGCTGTTAACGTCGTACGTGGAGAGAAGTACGGCGGTACCGCGTGACCTGTCTCTTTTATCGCGGGCGAAAACGCGGTGCGTGACCGGAGAGGAGAGTGCTCCGACCCTTCGCGATTAAAGTAAGGCCGCGCGTATAGAACGTCGGATGCGAAAGGAGAGACGAGACGATCGGCGGCGCGTCTCCTCTGCTCCGAGAAAAGAAGCGCGGAAAAAAAAAAAGACGGGCGTCTCTACATATCGGTGCGATACTTTGGCGTAACGAGGTATATAATTCATCTATTCGCGATTGACAGAGTTCGGAGTGCGTTCTCTTCTTGACAATCCGTCGTCCGCGAGTCATTCGTGTGATTCCGCCTTCCTGGTTTTCTCCTCGCTTCTGGAATTTTGTTCCTGGACCAACGTACAGAGAGAGAGACTGGTTTCTTACTCTCTGGTCTCCGTTGATTCCGGTTCGCGAATCGATCGACGCGATCCGACGACGGTCGGAGCGGCAGCGCCGGGGATGACAGCGGCAACGACCGGCTCGTGACGTCGTGGGACGAATCACGAATACGAAACGTCCGCGACAGCGCCGAGGAGGTGTCCCGACGCGACGGTCATGCATGACGCTGGACGATCGCGCCGGGTTCGCGACCGGTCGTGCTGATCGGTTGTGCCGGTCCGCGGGACGTGGAATGTGCCATATCTCGCCGTCATAAAGGAACTACGGAGCAAAGGAAGTTCCGCGGGAGAGAAAAGTAGAGCGAGATAATTCGACCTGTGCGCGCGGTCAACTTCAGTTCGAATCTCTCCGTTGCTATATTCTCGCGGAACGGATTACGCGCGGAATGCTGCGCTGTATCTCATCGTTATAAAGGAACTCGGCGAAGAAAACGAGAAAGGAAGAGAGAAAGGAAGAAAGGGAGTCTCGTGGAAAAGAGAAGGGAAAAGTGGAGCTCCGCGATAATTCGGCCAACAGCGGCCAACTTCAGTCCGAATCTCCGCTCTGCTGCATTCTCGCGGAGCGAATAATGCGAGGAATGCGCCATATCTCGCCGTCGCCGTAAAGGAACTCGGCAAAGAAAACGAAAAAGGTGAGAGAAGGAAAAAAGTTTCGTTCGAAGGAGAGAAAAAATTAGAGCGCCGCGACCAACTTCACAGTTTCGAAAGAAACGAATCTATACGCTGCTATGTTCACGCGGAGCAGACCGGAGCACAGTTCGCGCGGGTGTAAATCGACGACGCGGTGAGACAATTACGCCGGTATACTTGAAAGTACGTTAGTGCGGATAGAGGAGAAGGGAATCTTCGCGGTGCTTCGCGTGTGTGAACGTATTGTAATAAAAATCGGTGGAGTGTGAATACAGTCGCGTGAGAGAGGCTCACGTTCGAGGATAAAACAGTGATATTTGGTGCTGCAGGTTGCTTCGTGTTGGTGCTACATATATAATATAGAAAAAGGTATAAAGTTAAATTGGGTGATAAGGAAGTGCCGGGGTGAAAGAAAAAGGAGGAAGGACACGAGGACTCGGTGCAGAGGGGGAGGGGGGGGGGGGGGTGGGGTGATATACGAGGAAGAATCCGTTTCGCTTTTCGCGTCGCGACCGACGGCGCGGCGACGGCCGAGGATGGAAAGGTCGAGATAATATCGCGAGTGTCGAGGTGGAGGAGGAGGAGGAGGTGGAGGGACGGCCGTGGCGTGGTGCTGGAGGCCCCAGGATGTGGCATCATCTGCTACTGTTCCTCGTCCTGGGAGCGACCCCCGGCCTGGGCGCGACCCCCGCCCCGGGTGCGCTGCACGAGCGCGTCAAGTATCTCGAGGTGTCCGAGAACGTGCGGCCGGGCACCCGGGTGGGTTTCATCGACATTGACAGCCCGCCTTATCTGATAGCGCCGGTGCCGGGCTCGCCGGTGGAGACCGACCTGATGATCGAGTCGGCAACGGGGGAGATAAGGACGCGGGTGCCGTTGGACCGCGAGACCCGGCCGTCGTACAGCCTGGTAGCGTTGCCGAGGGTGCGGGTGGTTATCACTGTGCTCGACGAGAACGATAACGCGCCTACCTTCGCCGTGGAGCACGTCTACATCGAGTTCCCGGAGAACTCGCCCCGCGACGTCAAACGGCCTCTCCCGCCGGCCTACGATCCCGATCTCGGCCAGTACACAACGCAGCGTTACGAGATCGTGTCCGGGAATCACGGCGACACGTTCCGCTTGTCGCAGCAGCGCGGCCGCGACGGCGTTCTCTACCTGGACCTGCAGATCGCCGGCACCCTGGACCGGGAGATGCGCTCCCGTTATCATCTGGTGATCGAGGCGCTCGACGGCGGCACGCCGCCCCTCCGTTCCCACTTACACGTAAACGTGACCGTTCAGGACGTCAACGACAATCCGCCGGTCTTCAACCAGACGCGGTACGACGCGAGCGTGCCGGAGAACGCGACCGTCGGCACGCCGGTACTCGCGGTGAACGCGACCGACGCCGACGCCGGGGACAACGGCCGCATCGAGTACTCCATCAATCGCCGGCAGTCCGATCGCGAGGAGATGTTCCGCATCGATCCCGAGACCGGGATGGTCTACGTCAACAAGGCCCTCGACTTCGAGTCCAAGGAACGCCACGAGCTGGTGATCGTCGCCCGAGATCGCGGCGCCCAGCCGTTGGAAGCCAGCACCTTCCTCTCCATCCGCGTGACCGACGTCAACGACAATCAGCCGGACATCACCGTCATCTTCCTGTCGGACGACGCGACCCCCAAGATCAGCGAGAGCGCGCAACTCGGCGAGTTCGTCGCGAGGATATCCGTCAGCGATCCGGACTCCCGCACGGAATACTCGAACGCGACGGTCACCTTGACGGGCGGCGAGGGTCACTTCGGTCTGACCACGCGGGACAACATCATCTATCTCGTGGTGGTGGAACGACCTTTGGATCGCGAGGAGCAGTCCGTCTACGAACTGTCGGTCGAGGCGACGGACGCCGGCACGCCACCGTTGTGCGCCGAGCGCACTTTCCGGCTCCTCGTCACCGACGTCAACGATAACGCGCCGATATTCGACCGCGAGCGGTACGAGGCTCATCTGTTGGAGGCGTCCGAGCCCGGGACGTCGGTGATACAGGTGATCGCGTCCGATCTCGACGAGGGCGTCAACTCGGCGGTTCGTTACTCCTTGGCGAACGCGACGTGGTTCGCGATCGACGAGACCACCGGGCTTATCACCACGGTGACGCACGTGGATTGCGAGGCCAACCCGGCGCCGATTCTGCTGGTCTACGCGACCGACTCCGGACGACCGCCCCTCAGCAGCAGCGCGACCGTACGAGTCACCGTCCACGATCTCAACGACAACGAGCCGATCTTCGAGAAGCCGCTCTACAACGCCAGCGTGCCCGAGGACTTGCCCGTTGGACGCTGCTTCCTCAAGGTAGGTGGATCACACGGGGAGATCACTCATTTTTCCCTCCCGCTGCGCGTTGCAGCGCGAAATATGAGGCTGGGAAGCTACACCGCGGCTCTACCAAATTTAACGATACGTAGCTTTAATCTCAGCTTACATCGAGGAAAAAAATTGTTCATTTGGTTAAGTTAATTGTTTATTTCACTAAGTTGTCTTTACTTGTTTCGTTGGCGAGCGTTTCATTTAAATGCATGCATTCTTTATCGAAAGAAATAAAGAACCGAATTAATTTAGTCAAATAAATAATTTTAGTCTTGGATCAATTAATTCTCTCTTTTTCTAATTTTACGTTGAGAAAAGAATATTGTTCATTTGGCCAAATTAATTTAGTCGTCTTTACTTTTTTCATTGGAAAATGTATATATTTAAGTCAAATATGGTATACGTTATTTGTTGAAAGAAATGGGAACTAAATTAATTTAGTCAAACGAACAATTTTCAACAAATGAAAAAAAGATAAACGGTATAGCTTTTGCTTGTAGTCGTTGAATTAAAACGAGATTAACGTCAATTTTAACGATGGAATCGAACTTTAGCCTCGATTTTAGCGAACAGGCCGCACAAACGCGAATGTTCGGACAGTCGTGTTTACTTATAAAAACATCTGTTATATTCTTTTGTCACGGACTGAGAAAATGCCAAGCATTCAATTAAATCCGCTGCATTAAACAGCAATTGAATTTATGTAACGAATAACAATATAACGAACTTTCGCATTCGCGTTCGTATATTCATCAGCTTGAGAGAATATAGGAACCCCTCCTTTACGAGACAATTGTGTGCGTTTGAATTTCGGTTAAACGTTTAATGTCACGTCAAGCCAGATGACGGGTGAAGGCGCGAGAGTCTACAATGGGAACCGTTTCTCATCCTGTTAGCATTGTTGCGTACAAAGTGCGAGCGATATGTTTACGTTGCGCTTCTCACACGCCGCGGCGGCCGTGATTTTAACGCTGCTCTCTTAACGCCGCGCTCGCTCGCTCGCATATGAAGTCGTATATAGTAACGCTAACGGGCAATTGTTTCGTCAGTCGGGTTGCAACGCAAAAAGTTATACGGAATAGGTCCGCGGGCTGTTGCAATTTTGTGAATTGCTTGTCACGCCGTTTGATATCTATATGACGGACGGAATATTTTCCACACTTGTTCGGACTGTGTTCGCGAGTATTATGTGTTGGACAGACGTAACGCTGTCATCTCCTTTAACAAGCGCGATATCGCGACGCTGTGTCTCTTGGAGGAGCCGTAATTGATATTTGTATTTCGAGAAAGATAGCGAGGAAGCATTTATCGCTGTTCGAAATCTAAGGACATACGGAAAGAGTGAAACGCAAAATAGTTAAATAAGAAAATTAGCAAGTAGAAGATATGAAAATACACGAAGATATATAATATAAAATGAAAAATATAACGGATGAGAGCAGTGAAGGAATAGATGAAAGAAAAATGAAAACAGCAATTGATATAAGATAAAAAGCGCCAAGCAAATTGTTGAAAGATAGAGAAAGAGAGAGAGGGGGTTTGATTTGATCTTGAGGTGTTCGTTATATTAATTCGTTAAACTAGCGTTTGAGAAAGCGAGTCGATTATACAGAAGTCACCAGCCGCGCTCGCGAATGCTCACCAAAGCGAGATCGAAGTTTAATTGACGTATACACTCGAGAAATCATGATTATTCTTCCCGACCGATTCGATCGAAGAAAATCCGTCATCGGTCTTTATGCCGCGAGCCCCTAATTGACCCGTCATCGGAATCGATTGCGCGAAACATTTACCGGCAGTGTTGCGGCACGCAGCTCGCGACGACCAGCCTCTATAAATTAATATCTTAAATGTCGCGTCGCGTCGGCAGGAAAGAGTGACGTTACACACTCGCGGTGGGTACTTTGCGTTTAACCCTTGCATAATCCACGTCGTTTCGCGTAAAGTCGCTAAGATTCACATTAAAGGTTCCTCGGACGCAGTCAGGCGGGCAAAAGGGCACGGAACGAACGCTCGTAACCAGCCGCGGGCCGTTAGGCACGTATGTTAAAGCTGGGAAAGAGCTATAATTTTAATCTCGGTTCAATTTATTCCTTATCTTTCGCTAATCCCGTACTGCGGAAAAAATCATTTATTTGATTAAATCAATCGTTCGATCAAATAAATAATTTTTTCTCAGGATTGCTGCAATACTGCGGAAATTCAGAGAAAGATTTTGCAATTTTTTCTGAAAAATGTTGATGACTAGCGGCTACATTATGGCAAGCATCTCAATGAACAACACACACAATGTTAAAACTTATTTACTAAAAAAGATTATGATTCTTGTAAAATTCTCTCAATATTCAAATTATTTGTTAAATTTCCGTTAATATTTTAATAATTTGTTAACGTTGAGAATGACCCGATCGGTATCGAAACGTTTGTTGTTTTTAATCTAAATATATCTTCTTTGTTCTCTCTTTTTAATTGTAATCTTTTTATTTCGGCTCGTTGCCCGTTAAATTATTTCAATATTTATTTATTAATTGCCGAGCTTTCTCCTAATGTTATTATTATTTTTCTGAAAAATTGAGATTCTTGACTTTAAAGAAGTTTAATATATTATATGTCATATCTACACAATTTTCGAACTACTAATTTATTAATTAAAAATGCAAGCAGTAACATTGATAGTAATTTACACGACTATATTAAATTTTAAATTTATATCTTTCAACGAAATATTGAACGGTTTCAAAATCATCACGAAAACACACAATATTTCAACATTGAAAGTCAGAAAAAGTCACGAATTTGTCTCTGGAAATTAGGAAAAAATTATTGAACTTTAGGATGAGGAGTTTGTGAAAAATTCTTAAACTAAAACTCGAGCGAGAGAGGAAGAGGTGATAAACGAGAAGGAATAAGACTTTTACCGGCCGTTTCAATTAGTATCGCGGTAGCGCGTCGTCAATTATCGTTTCGTTTTCTCGTTCTGCGAAAAAAGGGCACCTGGTCCCGCGGTTCAGAAGTGAAATACATCCGCGCGCTACGCTTCATTTGCATACGCGACCCGCGCGTCTTTCTTTCTCTCCGCGAGGAAAGAGACAGAGGCGGAGTAGCGTCCAGAGCGAATACGAGTAGGAGCCACGACGAGCGGCGACCTGAATGAGGAAAGAAGTGTTGCGTACACGCATAGCGGCG
The DNA here is from genome assembly GCF_001594065.2 of Cyphomyrmex costatus. NCBI lineage: Eukaryota > Metazoa > Arthropoda > Insecta > Hymenoptera > Formicidae > Cyphomyrmex > Cyphomyrmex costatus. The sequence goes on from NW_017275390.1 coordinate 1,854,346, forward strand.
GCATGAGTCGCTCAGGGGCGTAACGTCGTCGATCCAACGGAAGAGGAGAGGAAAAGAAAGGAATGTTTAGCTGTGTCTTCCTGGTGGCTCTCCCGCGTATTCCCTTTGCGAGGTTCAAGGCGAGGGCTGTTACCGCTAAAACTCTATACATTAACGAAAGTAGCGTGTCTTCCTGGTGACTGCTTAATTCCTATTGCGTTTTTCTATTGGCTATTTCAGTCGTCATCTTTTAACCATCTTGGTTTGTCATTCATTAAGCAATTATTTAACCCTTCGCGGCCCAGAGATAGAGATTTAAAGAGAGACTCAGGCAAATTTTCAATTATTTTGCCTCAAATTCAGACATTTACAAAGGAATGAGCAACGTTTCGGGTCGTGTCATCGTAAAATCGTATTCTTGAATGTTAAAAGAGCGTACCAATTTTTTTTCAGATTTTCCGAGTCCAAAACTCTTTGAAAAACACAATCAGGTAGTAGCGGTGACCTGATTGGACTAACTAGGAAAAAAGTGGAAAAAGAAACGTAACACGATATGATTATGAAGTCCCACAAGCGAACTCTCGTGTCAAGGTCGAAGCACAGGTCTTTGCTTAACGCATAAAGCATAAGAGGAAATCAATCAATCGGACTTTTATTTCATGAAAAGGAAGAAGATGAAGGACTTTGATTGATTCATTTTCTTTTCTTACGCAAGACTCTGTGCGTTATACTTTTATTAATAAATAATCTTAAGTCTTATAGGAGCGAACATGCGAGAGACACAAAAGGAATGAGAAACAAAGCCTTAACGGTCTATGGCCGGTATTCATAGTCAATTCTTATATTCAAGATCGTCTTAAGTACAGTCTTAAGATGTCACGAACCAATCAAAGGGCTGCATTCGCGTCTTAAGACATTACTTAAGACAGTTGTCAAATAAAAACTAACTATGAATACCGGCCTATATATATAGCTGGATCTTGGGTGCTTATCAATTCCGCGCGGATTTATATTGAATATACGCAGAGAGAACACGTCGCCACCGAGACGCTCTTTTGTCCCCGGAGCGGTGTTAGAACGCGAACAAGCTTAGTCCCCGACCGTCCGAGGGGGTGCTTCACGAGCCGGCGCGGCGCGGCGGCGCCGCATCGTTACGTCCCGCCGTGCGAGCGGCCGTGCGTATTTGTATACACCCCACGATGACAAGGCCAGGATGGAATAAAGGATAGATCCCGGAAAAGAGATAGGACGAGGGAGATAATAGACGGCGCCGTGTCGTCGCCTTACGCACGTGTTCGCACGCGTCTCTGAAATTTGAGCTGTCGCGTCGTCTCTCGCAAAGGCGATTACGCGTGTACCGGCTGTCGGCGCACCGACGTTACGAGTGATCGTATTACGTTCGACGTAATCGTCGAAAGTAATATTACACCGCCGCGGCTCCCGATCGTGCCGACGCGTAACGAATTTACGGTAGACCGATTGGCAAAAGTAACGAAACGATGGTAGATTCTATCCCGCGTAGATGGATTTCTTCTTGAAAGCCGCTGAACCTTTAAGTATATGAATATAGGTGAGGTGCTGGTTTTCATAGCCGATTCTTATATTTAAGGCTGTCTTAAGTTAAGCACAATCTTAAGGTGTTATGAACTAATTGGAGGCCGATAGTCCGTTCTTATTTCAAGATCCTAAGTAATGTTCTTTAAAATGTTAATATAGCTCTCGATTGGTTCATGACATTTTAATATTCTACTGAAGACAGGAACTTAAAGTGACAATATGAATATTGACTATAATATCTTATAGTTTCTCTAAACTTTGTTTTTTGGAAAAAAAAATTTATTATTTTACATTCCTTTACCTTGTAAGGGTATAATTATTATAACTGTCAACACATTAATATATACTATTATAGTAAAAAATATAAATGCACAATATTGAAACTTTTCGGGATGCTTTAAACATCTCTTTAAACAACCTACCTACTTAAAAGTTAAATGTATAGCATAATAACATGTCGATAACACTAAAAATATTAATTAGTTGATTATTAAATTATTTCGATATATACATCAAAATATTTAAAACAAAAGTAATTAATTGGTTATTACTGGTATATTAAACTTCTATAAAAGTTAACGAAATATTTTTCGCGCACGCTTACATTTCAATTGTCGCGCTTCCGATGGAAATATTCATCCATGACGAGAGAAGTTCGCAATAACGTCCGTCATTCATAGGAGCGATTTGTGGACCGTAGATTCTTGCGGGGAGGAGGATGGGGGGGGGGGGGAGGACAGGAAGCAAGAACGCAAAATGACGGGAGAGAAGAAATCTTCTCCGCCTTCCTTCTCCCACATCCTGTCCGTCTGTCCCGCGCGGGCGCGCTCACTCGACCCTTTTTTGTCCCGCTGGATTGTCATCCGCGTGCGGCTCGGGTACGCATCGCCGAATGCCGATGGAAATTGCACGGGGATAAGCCGAGTGCATTTTTCAATCGCGTCGCGCGAGGCACGGCATCCGGCGGGCCCGTGCACGCCCGCGTGTGCCCCTTACACGCGCAACGCGACGCCGATGTTATAATGTCTGCCCCCGGTACGATATATATTTTATTGGCGTTTCGCTGCCTAGTTCAATGATGATTTATAATTGTTGCTCGCTCGGCTGTAATTATTATAATTACAGATTTTTCGTCCGGGCTCCGGCTTGGCCCGGGCCCGCGGACGCCCTCTTCGCTCCATCCCCCTCGACGCGGCTCCACCCCTTCGGTCCTTCGTCTTGGACCTTCCTCTCGCTCTCCCCCTCCCCCCTCCCTCCCCTCTATGCACTTCTTCCGCGCTCTCTCTCTCTATCCAACTCGCCCGCTGTTCTTTCTATCTCGCGAACAGAGAGACCAGATCTACGGCGACTCCGGCGTAGAAACGGGTTTTGGAAGTTGGACTCTCGCGCGATGTCCAGTCTTCGCACTCGACTTCTGAGAAACCTCTGTCTCTGCTCTCGCCTTCATTCAAACGCTAAACGCGGTCATTCGATTCCGATAACAATTACAGACAGCGGCAGATTAGTAAGTATCCGTATACGCGCGATTAATAGAAACGGACGAGTACAGGACGCGTATTATTTTCGTCGGGAGGAGTGGAGGGGAGGAGGGACAAACTCTCTCGGGCAAATAATTCAATTATGAATACAATTTATCTGTTCAATGCAGTTGAACCGTGATTCGCGTAGGAATCGCGCTTTCAGCGAACACACCAGTCTCCCGTCTCGTGCACATTTATTTCTCGCGTCTAACGATATCCACGCATATTCACGCACGGAGTAACGGAACGCGCGTGCGTACGTACTTATGCGCGCGGCCTACACGTCGGGAACACTGGTTCCAATTCATCCTCGCGCGCGCGCAGGTCTCCCATTATCCGTCCTAACCGGCGACGGAGGATCATTAAGCCACGGCGCCTTTTGTCCGTTTCTCTATACGCGTCCCGTCCTCTAACAACGGAGCCTGGAAAGAACGAGGGTCTCGAGAAAAACGCCAGCGAGGCGTGCTCCACTTCGGTATACTTTCCTCCCGTCCACCTCATTCTCGAGGACCCGTCCCGCTCTCTCTCTCTCTCTCTCTCTTCTTCCCGATCGTCTCGCTACACTTTCCACGGCCGCTGCTCTCGAGTCGAGAATCGATTACGAATCGGACGATCGCGGTGCGTGGCAGTCAATGCGAACGCGAGAGAGAGAAAGAGAGAGAGCGAGGTCGTTGCTGTTGCATCGGCCCCGCCGGTGCACCCTGCACACACACCGCGCGTATATCGCGGTACGAAGTGATGACCGTAATGACTCTAACCACCGTCTGACATCTGGCATTAGGCACTCGGGCTTTCGAGTGGCAACGCCCGCAGCAATTGTTGCCGTTTACGACTGCCGTGCGCGCTCTCCTTCTCTCTCTCTCTCTCTAGCACCGCGACTGTTCTTCTTCCTCCAGCTCCTCCACTTCTTCTCTTCTCCTTCTCACTCCCTTCACCTTGTTCTCGCTCTCACTCGAGTGAATCCGGCTTCCTCGTCTCTCCACGTCGCTTCTCTTCTGGTCCTTTCCCTTTCCCTCGCAATCTTTCTCTCTATCTCACCCTTTCTTCTTGTCTCTCTCTCTCTCTCTCTCTCTCCTCCCCCCGTTCTCTTCCCGTATCTCCTTCTTGTTTCCTCTGTCCCGTTCGCTCGCACGTCTCTTCATTCTCTCACTCCTTCCTTCGTATTCGCTCCCGGTCTCTCTCTCTCTTTCTCTCTCCCTACCTCTCGTTGGTCCGCTCTCGATCCTACGCGCTATAGACCGCATTCCCGAGTGCAAACGACGAGGCAGAGATATATGTATATGCATTCGCACCGTTCGCCGCCGCTGTTGCAGTTGCAAACAGCGGAGAGCTCGATTGCGCTACTTCGTGGACCTGCGAAAAGTCATAGAGCGGTATTCATAGTCCATTCTTATTTTAAGACCGTCTCAAGTAATGTCTTAGGATGCTAATATAACTCTCCGATTGGCTCGTAACATCTTAAGACTGTACTTAACCTCTTTAAATAGATAGGTGGCTACAGCACTCTACGTATATTTTAACCCTTCGTAAGCACACTGGGTCTTTTTTGACCAAGGCGAAATTTCACCCTTAAATTTCAATTTTTATTAATCGAGGATTTTGACAACTGAGTTAAGTAACTAGCAATGCAGCAGAGATATTTAATTCTGAATTTTTCCCGATTTTTGAAAGCCTAGTAAAGACATTTGGACTGAACGAAAAGACTCAAAATGCTTTGTATGTAAAATAATATATGTTCAGGAAAGATTAAAAACCTTGTTTTGCAAAAAAGGGAAATAAAAAGAATTAAAAACCATATAAAAGTCACCTATTTTATATCTCTCTATCTCATAAGAATATATAAATAATATAAGTCAGTAAACTTATATAAAAATAAAATTTGTTCTAATTAACCCCATTTGCCTACTTAACGGTTAAGACAGTCTGAAATAGTGAGAATCGACTACGAATACCGGCCACAATTGCGATATTCGCACGACGCGTGATCGATACGTCAACAGGTGACACTCGCTGGCATTCTTTCGGGGCGAGCGAACGAGTGATCGAGCGTGCGGGCGCACGGCCGTTTATTTACGAGCGGATTATGCAATCGAGCGTGCCGCACACACTCGGCTCTAATCGTAATACCGCGCCACATAATGCGAACCCGGTCCTTTTTTTTCCCGGGGTGCCGCTGCGCTCGGATTGCAGAACGTGACACGCGCTCGTTAACCCGCGAGCACGCGTGGCTTTAAATTAAAATAGCGAATACGTAATGAAGACTGTAGCGCGCATAAATACACGTTTTATATACGTTCTAGCCGATAGGAAGCGAAAATACCCGGAAGTCGTTTATCTCTTTAGACTACACCGCGATGCAGCGTTCCTGACATCCCGAAATATGAATTACGGTGCGTTTTCGGCGTTTCGTATCAAAAGTGATTTCCATTTATGTAAATCTGCTTTATTATGCATGTGTTGACAGCGCAACAGACTCGCTTGAATTGACACACTCCTTTTACCACAGAATCATGCGGGTTGCGTAAGAACTTTGCGCAGCAGCCAGTGTAATAAATTAAACGCGTGTGGGGCAGTGTACGACTTAAAAAACGATATTTCACATAATCGTTGCGTAAAAATGAAATAATTTTCAATTTTGACGAACAAACGATTTAAATGGAAAAGGGGTAGGCGACCGAGTAGCTTCGAGTTTACATAATGCGTCTATAATTTTTCTTAATCGCTGATTAATTCACATTTTTTGTTACCGATGGCGAACAGAAATTGTATTCATCGATACTTGACTGCTTCAAGAGGTCGTTGACGTAATTTAAATCTTACAACGAAAGAAAAGTGTTTGATATATTTGTGACTATAATCGCGTGATAAAATAATTATGGTTAGCAGTTTTATTTTTATGGTTATTACTGCTATAATGTTAGTATAATAATAGCTTATAAAGTCTTTGAAAGGTGAAAAATTGTACTCTAAATTACGATAAATTCAAATATTAATATAGTAAGATATCAGGCTTTAAATAATAAATATAAAAGCATCTTTTTATTTTATAAGTGCAAACATAATGAATATAACTATTTTCATAAATTAACTTGTTATTTATGTGGTAATAATAACTAAAAAAATATTGTTAAGAAAAAACTAAAGATTTGCAAGCAGTGTGTGAGACTTGTTATTAACATAATTGACTATATTTACATTTAAAATAACTATAAATACGTAGTTATCTCAAAAATAACTATATAAATTATAATTAAATTATGGTAATTGCGACCATTTTGTTCTCTCATTGTAGCGATCTTGAGAGCAGAATTTCTTTCGTATAATCTTTCGCTGTATCATTTCGCGGTCGTTGGCGCTCGCTTTAATTCTTCGCGCTGAAAATTTCTCCGCACGGAAGTATAGCCGCGCGTGCGTATAAGCGTAACGGCGTCGTTCTCCATTCCGCATCCCCATCCTGGGAATAATAGAGGCCAGATCTCTCGATCTTTAGGATAGCTGGAAAAAAAAAAAGGACAGGTCGGCTCTCACCAAACGAGAATAACGACTTGTATCGCGGGCCGTATCGTGCGGAGCAATTACGGACATTAGAAAGTCATCCTTGTTAAACGCGAAGCTGCGCGTTAACCAAATTTCTCTTCGGAAAAAAATGCGACGAATGTAGTCTTCGCTAATGACAATGAAATGTAGGAGACTTCGACCTACGAACGAAATCGTATCGCTTTTTGCGCGATTCTTATTTACTATAGAAACGATTAAACGCGGAACATGATGAAGTGTTATTTTTTTGTAGATATAATAATGCTGTCGCTTCTTAAAGAATCAGATACTTTCAACCTTCGAGGTCCATGTGTTTCACCACGAATCGCGGCGATTTTCCCTTCGCAGAAATAATCGGAATAATTCGCGCCGGTCCGCTAGCTGAAAATAAATGCCAACGGGCGGCGATCGTTTAAGGAGGAAAAGAATGGAATTATCTTTATCGGTGTTACTGATTACCATCATTTTCCCGCGCTCCTAGCAGCACCGCGCGGCGCGATAACCATCTGTTATCCGATTTCCCGCCTGTTCCTGGATTACTCAACGTTCTTCTCTCCTACATCTTGATAGCTGATAGTATTAGACGATTCTAGTGTCCCTAAAAACAAGAGAGTCTGATCAATATTGTCTTACACTAAAAAAAAAAAGATTGACCGAATATGGCATAGCACATTTTTAATTTAAACTGCAGTAGCCAATTTTTTCTTTTAGTGTATTTTTGATTGGCTTGACGAAAAATGACTGAATCAATCAGATAATAACTTGAGCATGTCTAAAAAATTGAGAAGCAGATTTGTGGAACATCTAAAGCCGTAAAATTTAAGCTTCAAGCTACAAGAAATCGGTCAAATATATTGTTTTCCTTATACTCTCGATTGGTCAATTTCTTACTGTTTAAAGCTTAGGTAAGCCTAAGTTGTGTAGTACATAAAAATACAGTTGTGTACGTGCACGTACAAGTACACGTACACCGTTTTTCAATCAAACTACAAGATTGCTTTTACTTTTCTATTCTAAACGAAGAACTCCAATAGGCGACTCGCTGATCGTCTTCGCCTCTTCTGTAACCGAGTACATAGTACGTCGTTTAAACCTCGCTCGGTTCAAACAATCGTGAAAAAAAGACGACTTCTCGCCCGTAAATTCTGAAGACAGAACAGTTCTTCATATCGGCGGGGAAGCGACCTAAAACTTGACTGCCACACTTTCAATGCGAATCTTTTTCCACGTGTTACTCCGCAACCGACGACGGTTAATGTTACCCACCGGGTGGGAAGACCGCAATTCCAGGCTGGAATTCTCGGGAGATTATTCTCGGGGCGCGAGATCCTGCGAAAAATTCGAGCTTTAGTGCCGTGTCGGCATCCTTCAAAAATCACCCTTTCACACGCGCGCACACGCGTGATGCTTGCAACGACGCGCGGACAAACGGTGCCGACTGGCTATCGAGTCGGCAAGGAGACGGTAAGAAGGTGTGTACGTCGTAAGAAGTAGGTGATTGCTCGAGAACTCCTACGAGAAGGCCGGGACCAAGTTGGTGCGCGCTCTCGAGAATCTACGGTGCATAACGCCGTTAAGAAGAACTGCTCGTAAAATCCTTGGCGAGCTCGGCCAGACACGCACGGCCAGGACAAGTCGAGAAAAATCCTTGCACTCTCTATGCGATCGTCCAATATATATCCCTCCTTCCCCGCTCATGTTGTCATTACTGGGATTATAAGTACGTCCAATAAAGTCACCTTACAACGACGTCTTTTAAACGTCCCGGCTTATAAACGGTTCGCTTAATCCCGAGAGAAATCTTATTCAAAGCTCAACACGTATTTTCTCAAAATTTAGATACACTGAGAGAAAATACTAGATTTAATAAATATTTTTGTTTGAATAATCCTAGATAAATATTCACTAAGTGTAAACATATATTAATTTGATTTAACTATTATATTTTTTTATTTAAGCAAATATTTATTTTTTATGTATAGATATTTATATTAGTACTATTCGAACAATTATTTCTCGAAACTTAGTACATTTTTCTCGGTGTAGGAAAAAATAGAAGATGTAATAATTAATGATTAAAATTATTTTTTTAATATAATGATTAACAGCAGATAACTTCTATTACGATTTTTAGAAAAATTGGCAAAATATTGACACGGTTGCTTCTGAATATCTATAGATTCGATAAATATATTATAAAATCGTTGATGTGCATCTCCACTTTAATGAACAAAAATAAGTGGAAGCTTTTTACAAACTCAAATATCGTCGCAACCGCGATAATGCTTATCACAATCTCGTACGCAAATTATAATTTTACCAGTACGTTTTACGCATCCGATAATTTTTCGCTCCGGAAAACGGACGTGCGTCTCTCTCAGGAGAAACAGAAATTTTTCGCAAAGAGCTTGTATGGTCGGTTTTAAAAATTAAAGGCGATGCACGACAGAACCGTATATATATAATTAACATATTTCTCATTTTCCGTTTCCTTTCTTGGGCGAACGGTTTAATTAAGTTATAACAAAGATACGAGGATGAGGGACGATTAAGAAACTCTTCAGATCTGTCGAGAGCCGAAGGCGTTAAAATCGGAGCCGTGTGTGGCTTGTATGGGATCGAAGTCGGTCACTCCCGATCACTCCTTGCCGAAGAGCCCGCGGCTGCATCCGAACGTTTCCTCCGAGTTTAACGAAACGATGAGAGCGGCAAGGGAGGGGGGGGGGGCACGGAAGAGAGGTCGATCTTTAAGTATACGTGCGTATGCATCGAGGCGTCGAAGAGAGAAAGCGCTCGGTAAGCAGATCGGTGCTGGGCTATAAGACAGGTAAAGGCATGACGAGGGAGCAAAACGAAAGAGAAGAGGGACGGGAAACTGCGTGTGAGCCGTACTTTCCAATGCACTTGGTATACGACCGGGAAAGTGCAAGCGGCGGGCTAAGCCGATCGTAGGCCTCGTTCGCACGTGCATCACGCGCGTGAGAGAGACACGTTTGCCCTAAACGGAACGGCGTGATTCTGTGAAAATTAGTTTCGCCATTCGCGAAAGTTTTGTCCCGTCGGGATAAACAAGAATGTATATACCCACGTACATCGATACGTTGTCGTTGAGAAAGACGTGAAATCAAAATTAAAACTTTAACCTTTTTGCAGGATTGAAAACTAAGGTAAACGTCCCGGAATGACCGGACGACACGTACTTATATATGTCCGTACACAACATTTATTATTAATAATCTCAAATGTGTTTTATTACAGTGTTATAATTTAATGCTTTTCCAAGATTACAATTATTGTAGAAAGCATTTGGGGGATTAATAATCATATAAAGAAATATAAAGTTTTGTGAAATGTTTAAACACATAAATGAACTATAAGAAATTTTATTTTGAAGGAAAGAATAAATTCATATTCTCTAAGAGAATTTAATTGTAATGTTACGACCAAACAAGTTTTCGCAAGATCATAATTCTCATAATACTTGTTTTTCATTCGCCGAACTGTACGATGTTTTTCATTATGTGGATTACGAAACAATGAGGGGAAAATTCATTGCAAATTGGTCGTTGACCGATCGACGGAATCCGAAGGCCGCGCCGCCGCACGCGAGATCGGATTTCGTGAGTTCAGCTTTACACTTAATTTCACGATCGATCATCGGGCGATCCCACGTCCCGTGCATTTTCTCCGCCGCACGATCGGGCTCTGGGCGCATTCCGCCGCACGCATCTCGTCCTACGACCGGCTGCAACGCTCAGAGGGAAAACCACTTTCCGATCGATGAACTGCTGCAGGAAAGTCGTGTAGGTGGTCGTACACGCTGGCGCGGTTTGATTATCCTATCGATAGAGCAGGCAGTTTTGCATGTGGAGCAGTTAACGAAGCACTTGAGAATTTCTCCGATGCAGAATGCTATTAGACGATTTACATACACGCGGCACTTGGCCTGCATACTAATGGCCGGTGTAACGTGCTCCAAGAGCAACGTGTCAAATACCACTTTCAATTGATAGTCTTAATCGCGATATTATTAAGCGTGCGCGTCTCGCGATCGTACACTTAAATTCTTTTTCTCCCTTCTCATACTTTCTCTTGTCATTAGCGAAAATGTTACGAGCTTGTTTATCAATATATTACTATAACAACTGACTGCTTGTCAGGGAAATCTTATTTTATGACTCATTTGAGAGGAAGCGGCGACTGTGTTGATAGATCGCTTCCTCTCGCAACGTATCTACATGCGAGAGTACGCGCTTTGCGGTAATAAACAAGTATTCGTGACACGAGATTATATTTAAATCGTTTAATGTTACATTATTACGTAATTCAACTCGTGTGATCGACAAACGATACAAGCTCTGGGTGCGTCTAACAATAATCTAATATTTTAAATCAATATATTATTAAGAGACGGTATGACACAAACGCCGAATATTATAAACACTGTCATTTTTACAACTAGCCTGACATTGTCATAGCAAAACAAGTTTTAAGCTAATTTCGCTGGATTTATTTTGTTATAATTTGTTAACTGGTTTAAATCTTTAAATTTGTGTAACTCAAATTTAATTTAAAGCATATTTCAACAATTTTATGTCATTATAATTTAAGATTTTTATTAGCTAGAATTTAATAAAATCTATTTTTATAATTGTGTTGTCATTTGTATAGATTTTCATTTTAATATACATAACATCGCGTTAACTAAAAAATATTTGAAAACCTCTAAGTAATTTCAACCTTTTGGGTACTAAAATTTGATATTTATTAGAGGTTGGATTTATGGATCAAGCATAGAAAGCGTAAATGAATTATGAACGGTGTTACATAGACGATATAAAACTCTAATACGGGCCAATATTTATAATATCGAAAGACAGTAATTAATTACTCATTTAAAAAAAAAAATACTAAAAATTCTATTGTTTATTCCTTTCAGTACTTACTCCAAATAAGCAATTAATTACTGTCTTTCGATAATAAATTGGCCAATATTAGATTTTCATGGATTCTATTTTTCTCTTTGGTGTATCAAGAGAAAACTTGTTATGTCCGAATGATTTATGTCGTAAGTACTCGTTCTTCGTTTCAATGTTTTCGGATCGGCGACAATTTCTTCTTTGCGAGGCAAGCAGCCTGTATTTAAACACGCATTCGCTTTGTTTACGTTCATGTTGTGAAACTCGACCGACAGGCAGCGTGTTAATATATGCTATTAAATACGTTGCACAATAATTATGGGACACCCTGTATATCTGCCGTGTGTGAGTAATGATACTGTCAAACAAAAAGTGTTATTAAGTATTTTGCCGAAGCCGTATTATTATTCTCCTATAATAAAGTGTTCCATTATTTTATTATCATATATCGAAGCTAAAACAAAGAACTGCCGTATCAAGGCTAACGTATCGACAAAATCGCAGGTGTTACGAATCGCGAGCCTTCTCTTGTGGCGGTAAAACGATAAGAAACGATAAACTGTAAGAACAGGTTAAATTTTTCACGGTGGGACTTATAATACGATGCGTTTTACGTACACCGCTATTCTATTATTAGACACGGATTAATCCTTCCGCGTGTTTGCCAAGTTATACATCAGATAAAAGATATTAAAAGGAAATAAGCCGCGGTTTTGGTCACAAATTTATCGCGAGAGAATTAAATATTAGTCAAGTAACGATGAGAGTTCTTAGTCGGCACGATGCTCCGCGGCCACCCTGGCGTGTTATAGCATTATAATCCAGTAAGGAACGGCTCGAATCGCTCAGCTCAAGGTCAGTTAACCCAGTCTCGTCCAGATCGCGAGAGCGAGCGGCTTCTTCCGAGTTACACTTAATCCGTTCCGCGCTCCCATCTCTCGCGCGCGATCCCGCGGAAAACCGATGGCTTCGCGACGGTGTAATCGGAGATAAGCGGAAAGAAGAAGCGCGGCGAGATGCGCCGAGTGACGACCTCGATTGACCCGTCGATCCGTCACGGTTCTCCATCGCTATACGAACAGCCAGAGGAGGAAAGAGAGAGAGAGAGAGAGAGAGAGAGAGAGAGAGAGAGAGAGAGAAGATCGCACAATTAGTCGGATAAGGTGCAAGATCGGAGGATCGTGCGCGTCAAGTGGAAGCTAACGCTGAGCGAGTGCGAGCGGATCCCGCGTGCGTGCACGCTCGCACCCTCTTCCGTGTGCGCGCCGCTCGACGATAATACACGCGAGACACGCGTGTTTCACTAATGGATTCCCCTGGCCGCGGGGCCGATTCGTTTTCGTCGCGTCATCCCTACGCGGAATTTGATTAATTACGACCGCACGACCGGCCCGGTAATTACTTTCCAATAGGATCCGCGCCTCTCTTCTCACTCTCGGCCAATCATCTTCGCCATTCTGCGCTCGTCCGTCCCTCCCGCCCCACGCGCTTACCTTAATCTACCCGCTCGCTCTCGCTTCGACGGAAATTCGTCGTTACGCTGCGGCCGATCGATAAGACCGATAACTCGACAGATCGCGTTCCGATGTGATGCTCGGGTGGATATGGACCTTCCCTCTGTCTTTCTCCCTCCTGTTTTTATCGTGGAAACGCTCTTGTGAAGTTTCATATTGTTCCTTCGAGATCAAAGGCTTCCAACTTTGATGTCCTCCCGTTTGTACGAAATTAACAGGCAGGATCGTTTTATATTTTTTGCTTTTTAATGCTGCTTAATATCCAAACAAAGAATAATCTCTCAGGGAGGAAATAAAATTAAAAACTATATCAATTGAAAATTATATGAATTGTAAATGACATAAATTTAACAAATATTATTCAATTATATCGTTATGCGTGCTGGCGTCTAGATAATCTTGACGTGGCCATTATTATTCAGCCGATAGGTGTACCGCGAAATGGTATAGTTAGCGTAATTAGTATATTTCGTTTATGAAACGTGGAAGATTTATTTTATTAAAGTATACAGCAAAAGAGAACCCATATCTCTGACAAGATAATTATTTATTTACCTCCATTTACATATGAGCGCAGAAAACAGGTCCGTATCAATCCGGTAGCCATCGCGTTGATTCGTACATCAAATTTATTTCCCGCTGCGAATTCTTTATGTATCAACTACATATAATAGGATAGCCGTCGAGGAGATACGAATTTAACTTTCGCACTGCACTGTGTAATTACAGCATAATGGACTATTCAGGATTTTCTGAAATTATTCTGTAGTATCATCGGGGCGATTCTCTATTACGCTTGATATACGATCGGTTCAACAACCCGCTTCGGGTTTCTTCCTTCCCGCGTGCATCTTCGTTCTGGCGTTTACGACGCTGAAGACTCTCGTACACGTCCGCGAGTTCCTTTATAGGTACCTTCTCTCTGCTGGTCGTTCGAACTTTCATGATGAACGAATTCAGAAGTTAAATCCGATTCGGGTCATATGTACAGTGTGACTGTTTGCAACATTCTCGCGCTTCTACGTTCTTGCGATTCTTTCGAGGGGGTAATCACTTAATGTAATCGTGGGACGGAATCCCTGAAATCGTTATAAAATTTATATAAAATTTCGATATATAATTCGACAATTACAAGAAATAATTGTGTAATATTAGATAAAATTGTTTATTTCACCAAATGACCGCATATATAGTGAGAAAAAATTATTTGGATAATCAAATCAAATTATATGAAATTAAATGAAATCATGATGTATAATCTGTGGGAAAATATTTCAAATAGTGGTTACCCCCTCTAGTGGATTCTTCATCTCTTGATATCTTGAAACATCTCGTGTCAATCGGATCTGTGAAGTTAGCACGATAGTTAATGAATGTAACAAAAAATGACAGTAACACTTTTCACAATTCTACAGTTCTTTATAGAAATAAAAAAAAAGTTACGCACACTCTAGAAAATAGCGGTGTGATATTTTAACATCATGCGGCGTGTCTATACATAATTCTCGTTGTATTGGTGTTAAATTAATGTGATGGGTTTTAAATTTATACACCATGATGTTATTGACGTAAACACCAGAGGGGTTTTAAATCTACACCATGTTGATGTTAATTTAACATCAACATGATGAAAATATATATTCAGTCTTTTTGCGAAATCAACCTTCTTAGAAAAAGGTTAAAGCAAAAAGGCTAATTTCGTATAAAAAGGCTTTTTTTTTTTATATTAATACAATGTCGTGCCAACTCGACAAATCCGTGTCAATCAGGCAGAATTCAATGAGAGCGTTTCTTCGTGCGAGGAGATTCAATCAAGATTCTTTTGATGTTCGCGAGACAAGAAACGATTAACGCGACGTAACCGTAAGATGTAGAATCGCGCGCGGCAGAGTTCACGAGATTAGCGCATACCGTAATGCAACGTCGTTCGCTAATATTCTCGCGCCGATGGTATCCTACCTGCCGGATGAACCACGATGACCCTCGAGCGCCGCGTCTATACTCCTCGCGGTTCCGCGCGCGTGCTCGTAAATAAGAGCCGTTCTTGTAAGCGAGAGAAATCGCGCGAAAACTCGTCGCGTCCTAATTTACGAGCCTTTAAGGCTCGTGCTACGAGTATATATCATTAGGCGGCGATAGAGGCGCTGCAAGATGCCTTTTAACGCTATCATCGTATATAGCTATACTCTGTGTCATCGATGATGAAGCGGATATTCGTAGGAGCGACTTTTAATTAAATCCATGTTCACAATCGACAGACTATCCGCGCGGTATCGTAATTGTGGCAAGTTACGTGAGACGTGTTATAATTATTAATATCGTCGAGGTTAAAGATTCGCCTCAGCTTCGATTCTCTAATAAAGAGAAATCTTTTTTCTCTCAAAAGAGATCGAAATTCCCTTTTTGTAAAAATAAAATTTTTTTAAATCAGTATGAAATAGCCCCTTTTGCTTCGAAAAATTGATGTTTTAGAGGAATATCAAACAAACATTCCTAGTGTGTGTAGAGATTAGAAAGATATTTGTAGATAGTACAATATAATATGCAATGTGTTAAATTCGAATGTATAATTTTCTGTGAATATGACAAATTATCTTGCAAATTTCTTATGTCTTTATGAAAGACACTCGTCGTTATATCTTTGCGAAAGATTTGTTTATTAGACTGATAAGTCTATGTTGGCAATTCCGACCTAAGAACTATTAATCATACTCTGTTTGTGTATTGATGTTGAAAATTCAGTTTAATAATATGAGAAAGACTATTATGTAATGAGTGAATAGATTTAATACATGGTTTCGTCGGTATCTTCAATACGTGAAAAACATTTTGCAAAAATACAAGTAGTAGAAGGAACTTTCTCAGTCGTTTGATTTGTATCGGAACTGTTATTAGAATGAGGACAGCTAACTATTCATATTACCGCGCGCAACGTTCCAATTAGTCAAGCCATTTCTCAAACAGAAATTGTTGACCTCGGCGACCTCGATGTGATATTTCGATAGTAATATATGCAACGTTAGTAACATGATGATATCATTAAGCCGAGTGTCAATGCAACCGCTGCGGTCTTCGGCGATTCAATTATAGACGAGTTGGTTTCTTGCGATATTGCTTATCGCATAACTATAAGATATCGTAAAACATCGTATCACGAGCACGATCGATTACCCTTTTATGTGCTGCGTCTACCTCTCGGTGAATAAACGTATGATTTACGTTACGCAACAAGCACCATTGATATGAACGCAGCTTAGAATGAAATGTCATCATTATTCTATTCAACTCAAGTTCGACTAACATCGATGAATGGTCTCGAGGATTATCGCTCTCGCTGCAGGTTGTGGATTCTCTTCGACGCGACGCGAGGCTGAGGACGTGAGGCTCGCAAATGAATCAACATATATACCGTCGAATTGACATTTAGATTGGCGTTTAAGACTTAAGACTCCTATTTTGTCTCTTAGCGACAGTGTCGGTGTCGTTATATATGTCGTTGCGCGGCTTTTTTTCCATGTATAATGACATCGATATTGTCGCGTTAATAGTTACAGAACAGGGGCCAATATAAGCGTGGCACGTGAATAGACACGCCTAAATACGTGGTACCCTTGAATTTTAATTTCGGTGAGCCTTTCACTCGTGACGTGACACAACGAAGACGCCGGCAGCGACGATGACGTAGTGAGAAAACGAGGGGCGAGTAAGACTTTTAATTAAGCCGACGTCCAATCAAGCCCAGCGTCTATCTACCGTTGTTCAGCGCACTCGTTCCCGTGCATTTCCGCGTTCCCCGAACACCGCAGGGTTCAGCTTCAGGTGAGGCTTCCGTTCACCGCTTCTCGGTCTCGCTGCTCGATCGTGGAAGAGAGGGACGTCGTCTCGAGCGACTCATCGACCAGGTCAATTCATTCGATCTCTACATGTTTGGGATCTATTGAACTCAAAGGACGTCTCTTCACGTCCTGTTTCCCCGAGCAAACTCTCTCTTTTTGCTTCTCTCTTTTGCGTTCTCGGTCTATCTGTCTATTTATGTCTTCATCTGCTATGCTCTTAATCTCTTATCGACGATCGAAAATTTAGAAAATTCTCTGGAAGGAATTCACCACCTGATTGTAGTTAGATTGGTAAAGCGGATGAACCGGATAGCTCGGAGATCGTTATTACGTCGACCGATTTTACGTCGCGTGTGTACGTCGCACGAATGTCTGGAATGCGACGTATATCGTTAGAGTACACAAGTTGTACGCGCTGCTCCGTTATCAGACCCGACATCTTTTTTATCCGCCATGCGAGCACTAACCGAGAAGCTAAATATCGCGATATTTTCGCGTTTAATGCATTTGTATAAGTTTCACGTCTCCATTGCCGAGTACCGAACGTCGAGAAAAATATCATCTCTTTTCGAGTTGTTCGCCTTCGAAGTTCCTACACCTTAGGTCTGCATGATCAGCATGATGTCGGTAGAGACGCGAGTCAAGCAATCAGTTACGATTTTCTCGCCTCTTTAGAAAAGATAATAGAAATTGTGCAAGTAATTTTCTATTCTCGATTTGCTTCTTTATTCGCGAAGGGTTATTTCAAACGTAGCTGTAAGGGGAAGCTGGGGAAAATAGCTCGCGGTTTGAATGGACGTACCTCGCGATACCTCTGATGGTCAAGAGAGAGGTCACAGAATCGCCGTCATCATCATTGTACGACGACCTTGCTACGTCCCTGTGCCTTTTCGACTTGCATAACTAGCTCTGGTTCATCCGCCGGATGAGAATCGGCACGATGCCGTAATACGTCTGAATACAAGCTAGAGAGGAAGACGCGGGGGAGCGGCTGCTGGTGATGCGGTGGACAACTGGCGTAGGGTAGGGGAGAAAAGGAAGCGGAGAGATAGCGAGAAGAAGATCCGAGAAAGAGAGAGAGAGAGAGAGAGATAGTCTGAGCAGCATCAGACTAACAGCAGGTGGTTGGTTGGCTTAAATGCCTTCCCGGGAATCGGTTCAACATACAGAGTGTCTCAGAAGTCACGTGCTCTCTCCGAGTGCAAATTACATATCCGAACTGACGAATGTCCATGGATAATTTTTAATTTATCACAGATGGGTGAAAATTTAAAAAAAATTAAGCAAATTTAATTTCAGATATAAAAATAGATAAACAAAATTATAAAATCTGTCTCGATTAATTGCACGTGAAATTTATTTCAGCACTTTTTTTTGATTAAACAGCTTTTGTTGTAAATAGAATTTCATGTTTTCCAAGCTGAGAAGAAACGCCGCTTTAATTTTAATACAATCTGTACACACGTAGGCGAATTGTAATACTGACGCGTGCATCTTCGCCTCAAGGATGCACGCGTGGAAACACGTACGCGTTCATGTACGGGCGCTAAAAGTTGATTCGTAGCTCTACGTGTCGCATGTGGAGACGTACACACGCTCATGTCGTCTAACGCCCGATAATCGTTATGATTTCCTTGGAAAAAACTATTCAAAAAGATAGAAATGAGAATATTATTTGATATCTGATTTCACATGACTCTCTCAAAGCGAATTCTGAGACTGGAATGGAAGAACCAGGAAGTTTCGAGGTATAGTATATCGCCCGTGTCGACGAGGTTTATGCAAGAGTTAGAACATTGTACCTTATATTTGCAATATGTTGCTTGAAGCAATTACTGATAAAGTATGACTTAAAGTGTGCCTTCATCGTACAAGTGTTATCATTGAGTGTATCAACCCTTCGTATCATTTTTTCTTTAGAATCGTGAAAGCAAATGCATCTAGGAACATGACGGGAAAGCCATGTAGTGACGCTAAAAATAGTATCGTATTTTGAGATAAAGAATATAATGAACTAATAAATTGTGACAAATTTTATTTTAAAACTATATTAGACTTAAAAAATTCTAAAAATAAATCCGCCTCTCTCTCTCTCTCTCTCTCTCTCAAAGTTTTAACTATCGTAAAAAATTTACTTTTGTTACATAAGAATAATAAGAAATGAAATAATAGAATTTAATTTAATGAAAGTTTACTGAAAAAGAATCTAATAATATTTATCAAATGTTGAGTGAAATGGTTTTAATCAAATTTTTGTTTAATACAATTAAGAATAATGTTACTTTCTTTTAAATATTTAATAATTATATTGTCAAATTATATTATTACGTTGGATATTATTACCATAAATATTTAGAAAGGTAACATTATTTTTGGTAATATATATCAATCGAATATTTGATTGAAATTACTTCACTCAATTTTTGATGTCAGATTCTTTTTTTAGTGTTTGTAAAGCTTGTACAGAGAATGGGATACATTTACCGCATTTTTAAACATTCGAGATTTTGGAGTATCGAATCGAACACGCACAATTGTATTTTAAACGTCGCCCTGCCATTTACTTCGCTACCATACTTCCGTTGGCTACCGCAATCCGATCATCGGCCACGGTCTTCAAGCCCTTTATCTTCTTTCATCGTGGCGCGTTCGGGCCGAAGTTACGTGGAAGATCGCTCACGATCTTCGTCGAAGTCTTGACTTTCGAGAGAAGAGAAGCACGACCACCTGTCGTCTAGCCTCGTACGCCTCGTGACGTACTTTGTCCGCAGGACGTTCTTGGGCGGCTGACGTTATACGCGTGTCGATATAGCCGGTACAGTACACGCCTGCCTCGCGTGATATTCGCGTCTGATAATCTTTGACATGACGGAATTTACAACGCCGTTAGAGGATGAAAACCGCCCTGTGGAGCAATAATTTTTCATCACACACATTTATTAATTTATATATTTTTAGATATATAATTTAATATATTTTTTGATGAAAAATGAACATTTGTGTATTACTTTTATCGGAAAATTAAATGTGTATTGTAAAGTATGTGAAATATAACAATATATATTGAGAGAAAAAGTAGGTGAAGAACGTTTGATACTTCAATATCGAATCGGTTCGTGACGAATCGGTTAATCTGGGTCAGAACCCAGATTAAAAAAAATTCGGACTTCACACTTGCTTTGTCCTGCTTGGTTGAGCTAGGTATAACTATGCAGAAGAATTTTAGGATCGCCAGCAGTCTCTCGGTCTCAACTGTGTCTTACGTCACACGCTCGTTATTATTGTTGGCCAACAGTGCGGCATGGTCATTGTGTGGCCGAGAATAGCTCGACCCTCGTTATCGAAATGATTTCTACCGAAACGAGTCACCGGTAGTAGATTGTCGGATTAACGCTATTTTGTTTATTCTCCAGCTTAGTAGCTGGAAGCGACGTGAGATTAATTACAAAGACGTACCGTGAGAGAAAGATCTGCCGTTCGAAACGAGATGCAGTCTGTCATTACGCAACACAGTTCCCTGTGTCGCTCGTATTAAATGTTTACGATTCTCACGACTATATGTATATCGATATCGATTTCTTTCTCTGTGCACACTTCATTTTTCTCATCTAGAATTACCACAATATCCATGATACTCCTAGACGTTCAGTATTATTGTACAATTATTTTGTGTAATCCTATCAATGTCTACTTTAATTCAAAACACTTTGGAGGCTCAATATTATCTCTTGATCAATAATATTATGCAATAATATTGATTTACACGGAGAAAAATATATAGAGTACGCAAGTAATAATTATTAATTATTCCAAGTATTTCGAAGTTCACATACGTTTGTAAATCTCATAAGTTTATTAAACTTATTCAAAATATATCCTAGTAAATTTAATACACACCGATCAAAATTATTAAATTAAAATAAATTAAATTTTATATCATATAAAGTCGCTTCTCTTCAATCAGTTTTTTAAAGAATTTACAATAACTATTTTAAAATTATTATCAGAAAATATTTTTTGTTAATGATAACCGTTGCTTAAAATAGAGAAAATAAATCGAGTAATTATTTTTCTTGCAATAGAATGATATTTTTCTTTATGTAGAAGTAGCTTTAGTATAATTAGACATTTATATCAATACTCGTAATTTATAAACTAAAAACGTTGAATGTTGTAATTTTTTTTAATAATGCGGCTTGCTTTTTAGGAGTAGCATACCGTTAACGGTAACACGTGCCCTTTCTTGCGCCACGGTTCTGCCAATTGTGCGTGCGTGGGATGCAATCGGTGCATTGCGTGTGCCGGCGCGGCGCGGCGACGCGCTGCAATAACGCGAGCGTACGTGTCGATCGATTTACCTCGACGGCTTAAGGCGTGCAACGATTTCGTACGAAGCACTGGCGATCGTAATTGAAGATCCGGAGGATACGCGTCAAGTGTCGGTGGGCATGAATATGGGTAATGCGTACCGTTCGCGCCGTTTCGCCTCGTACGAGGCGCGACGCGTGCGTGCCGCGCGTGAGTGACGGCGCGCGGCGCCGCGCGTCGGCGTCTCTCTACCTCGTGTAACTCGAACCAAAAGCCACTTCTCTCACATGACTCTTTCTTTCCCGCCTCTCGCGGCGTTCGCTCGAATGCAAGCGTCACAGTCTCGTTCGCCATCTGTAACCGATGGAATGCGCGTTGCTGGCACGTGCTGCTGTTGGAGGAAAATATTGATGTTTATACCAGCAAGAGTTTCCGGTTGCTGCTCCCGTGCGTATGCACCTCTTTCTTTCAAGGGAGAGCTTTTGAGAGACCGATAATAGGTCTGATATTTTCAAACTTGGATCGGATAATTGCAAAACTGGTTTCTCTGTCCAACGTTTACGCAAACGAGCGTGAGCTCGATATCGTAGTATCACTATACACGCACATTGTCGCTGACTAGTAGTTTCAGTAATTATTGCGCTCCACTTTATTTATACATTATGCAGAGGTACATATTTCTCGAAAAATAGTAGGTTACTGGAATTTTTGCACCGCACTTTTCTCTGTGTTTCAAAAAATACAAGATAAAATCTCTTAGAATTGCAATTTTATGATCGAGCCGCCCGGTTACCTTTACATCCACTTTACATGTATATTTTAAATTGCTATGACGACGTGATTAATTCTTCGATTTGAGTTTATAATTGAAGTGTCCGCTTACAATATAAGGCACTTTCACGACGATATTTCCCCCCCAAGGTAAATAAGCCTGCAACTGAGTACGGATACTGTGCCGGCGAGCAAGTCCGGCGCAATTCTCTCCGTAGCAAGGCCAGCCGCATTATAACGTGCAGGAATAATTTCGGCTCTTAATGCGTAATGCGTACGTATAAATTTGAAGGACGCCGTCGCGCTCCTCGTCGTCGCATAGGCTGTGTTTGTATTAAATTTCGCTAACGAGATTCGAAAATTAAGATAATCGTCGCCGCGTCGCGGAATTGCCCGTGACGTTATTCGGGCAAGGTCGCAGTCGCGCGGTTCTCCCGGTGTGCCTTTCACCTTCGGTGCATCGTGCATTGTGGTGATGATATACGCGTGCCGGCCGAATCCTTAAGGGGGGGGGGGGGGGGGGGGGAGCATATATTCATGAATTTTTTTATAAGCTATGGTTAGTTCCAGTGTATTTGGGTAATTTTATTTTAATAATACAATGTTTGAAGAATATTTTGTGAAAATTTGAACGAAAAATACGGAGAAACAACACATTGGCACGCAATTTTCGGAGGCGCCTCAAAAAAAAAGATGTCTTGCGGTGCACACGATAACTCGTTACTGGATCATCTGATATCAAAAAACCAAAATTTTTTAGTTAGTTAATAAGTTTCTCAAGGTAACGCTGTCGAGTTTTTTTTTTTAATCGATTTTTAAATTTTTGGTAACACTTGGAAGTCAAAAATCGATTTTTGCTATAAAAAATCGGTAAATTTGTTATTGTAAAATAAATAATAATTACTAAAAAAATAAAAACTCGACAGCGTTACCTTGTGATTTATGTGTAGAAAGAGTGTACCAAATTTTAAAACGATCGGTGCAGTAGATTTTGAATTACAGTGTGCACCGACTTGGAAAATGCTAAGTGTGACAAAAACGCTTTAAAGTTTTGTACAGTAGAAATGACCGAGTGTTTTGTCTATACTTACACAGAGTCATCGATGTATCTTGTATATTATTTGCTCTGCACATTGCTTCTTTCTCTTCGTTTACAGCAGAAGAAAAAAAGTTATTCGTACACGAAACAGCTGCTAGGCAATCGCTTCGCCCATGAGCTACTGGGCAGGTATACGAAATCGAGTCGGACACTTAAAATTCCATATTTCCGTTAATTTTGCTCCGATCGGCTTCAAATTTTCACACAATAATCTTGAGACATTGTACATTCAGATAAAAAAATATTTAAAAAATGGTCAAAAAAAAAGTTAAAATACCTTACCCCCCCCTTAATTGGAACAGATGAATATCGCGACGCGAGCTATTACTACGATCGCGTTCGCGAAATTTAATTATCGCGCGGTCAAAATAGCGCGACAATGCCGTCACATTTTTCCACATCAATGATTTTCGGAGGTTTAATTGTTACGTTACGACATACAACGTGTAATAGCGATACAAAAAGATACGGTCTTCGTATACGGGCGAAAGTGAAATATGCTACCCGCGAATTATGAGGAGTGGACGCAAGGAAATTAAAAATAATGCTGACTTTGGGTATGAATTGTAATTCCCATAAGCGGCGATTCAGTTTTTGGTTATGATTGTCAACGAAACGTGTAATCTTTTCTCTTGACTGCTGCTAAAATATCGCTAGTTGTTACTTATTATTTTTACTACTTTTTGTCCACCTTACACTTATCTGTCGTATCATGCGCTTTTACTTTTCCTCACCTTCTTGTTTGATCTTTTTTATGTTTATGTTACGTTCTATTTTATATATCATGTATTATGAATTACACATAAGAATACATTTATTCTTTATACGTGTGCCTTCGATTCCAGACATTATTAACGTCTGTATTTCTTCGCATCTCAATATAGTTATTATTATTAGTATATATAATTCTATTTAATTGAGTGAAAGGAAAAAGATCGCGTAAAATTATCGTATGAATCGGAACGTTTATAGGTAATAACGTCACGGGCGTGTCGAATTAGCAGAAGTAAAATCTTTATTTATTCGGCGTAATATTTTTTCGCGTGAGACGACATAATGGTCTTAGCATGCAAATTCAGGAGGAGAAGGTTAAGAGGAATGTCACGGAATAAAAGCTTAATTTGCCAGTGCGCGCGCTTATTCTTCCTGAAGTTTCGCCCGAGACAAGACCCCCTTGGACGTGATATGAAATTCGAGAGAGGAAGGGATCGTCGATTGAAAGTAAAAGTATGCTTTCTGCATCCCGCTCTCTCTCTCTCTCTCTCTCTCTCTCTCTCTCCCTCTCTCTCCTCTCAGAGCTGTCTCTCGTTTCTGCGCGTACGCAAGAGTGATCACGGTAGAAGCACGCGTGGGTAAAGGAACCGTGGCATCGGTTCTCTCTCGAGCGCGCGGGGGGCCACCGCGGTGTCGAGAGGGGCCCGCATTCGTTCCGCGGGGAGAGCCAAGGGATCCTCTCTGGAAATGCCGGGGATTCGCTATCAGATATTCGTTACTCACATCGGGCTCTCTTCCCTTCGCCGTTCTTCTCTCCTCTCTCGCCCGGCCCGGCGTCCTTCCTCCACCCCCTATCGTGCCCCACGTCGCGCTTCTCTGCGCCTCGCACGATTCGCGCGTGTGTTTCGTTTGTATCACGGTGTGTAACGTATGGGCCCTGCGTTATTTATCATACGGCCGCGCGCGGCCCGCCGATCGCGAACGGGATGTACGTTGCATTGAGCGGAATGCCCGCCGCTCACTGCGCCGCCTAATCATGGTAATTTTAAGTCGGCGATGTAAATTAAGGCGCTCTCGCGCGCACAGGGCGGTTACACACGGGGGCCCCCCGTTCAGGTTGTTTCGCTCGAGAAAAAGGTCCGCGCGCAAACCGATTATTGCAATAATTGTGAAACGATTGCCTTCACGTCGGTAGCGTGACGTGATCGTGCAAACCACGCCGCGTTGAACCCATCGTCGTCGCACCTCTCATCCGCCGCGCTTTGCGCCTTTCGTCGATATCTGAACTCGGTATCGTGAAAAGACTCAATTAGACATCATTCCCCCCCCCCCTCCCCCCTCCGATTAATCTTATTTCTTCCGGATCGAACGTTTTTACGCGGTTCCTTTAATGACGAAGCGTATAATAATTACACAGCAGTGTACGCCTGCAGGGTTTACTTCCGCGGAAGCCTGCGTCTTGACTTCTCTCACCGCGATCGTTGCAATCCCACGACAATAACGCCTCGCCCAAGCGTTCTCGCGAATCCCACCGACTTCCCATCTCGTCCCCGTCTCTCCGTTTTACGCAACACACACACACACACACACACACACACACACACACACACACACACACACACACTTCCACCATGCGCCTCTGTCTGCATCTCGCGAGAATGCATCTCACCGCGGCTCTCTCCGGCAAGAGGCAACCACGACCGAAAAACCATAACCGTGGATAATGCACGGTGGTGAGGATCGTGCAGTGGGACCCGTCCGTTAATGGGGAATCGCAGGCCAGTAGCCAGCGAGATGTAGAAGAAAGAGAGAGAGAGAGAGAGAGGGAGAAACGCGGACCGACCGGCTACCCATATTCCATTCCGACGACCGGAGGGCCACGTCGGCTTTTTGCGGCTGCATTTCACTTGCACTTGGCCAAACTCATTTGTCAGCGGCGCTGCGTGCACTCGCCGTCATTCGCCGGCCGCTGTGCTGGGCTCTTGATCCGAATGGCTATGCATGAGGGCGCATTTTCTTGGGGGTGTTCTCGAATGTCTCCCGCATACACGTGCCCTTTGAAATCACACGTATATGACGTGCACTACTTCAGTATTGTACTTGAATCTGAACCAATCAGAATTTTCTGGTTTAATCTATTAGAATTTTACGCGACATAATAAGCATTTAGTTATCAAGATAAATCGAGACTGTAACAGATGTCTAATTGCACTACTAAATCTATAGTGTTAAATTTAATTTATTGTCAATTTAAAAAGTTCAAAATAATTCAAATTGGGTTAAATTACGTATTTAATGTGATGATCAGAATTCTTTTGGTTAGAGTATATAATAAACATTTTTTTTGGTGTAAATAAAAACTACATAATACAACGTGAATATTAACCGATCTGTTTTGTTTTATGTACGCATTATTTAATCCGCCATGGTGGCACAAATAGATAATATCAAGCATGAAAGGTGGATTTAAAAGACGTTCGACGAGTTGTATCGAGTATAAAAAAATACGCGTTAATTACATACCGCCAGTAAGAGCGGTCGCGTTAGCTTTATATCGAAATCATTGCGATTACACGCATCATCGACGTTTACTCGTGGTGCGAGTATCCTTGCGCCGGAGGTGGCCGCGGATTTTACGACCTGGCGCGTATATATATATATACGTTAAAGGCGAGAGCGTCGAGGAATCTCAAATATTTCAGGCTATCGTGTCTACGCGCAAGCTGGTCTTAAAGGAGATCTGCAGTCTCGTCGTCGTCGTCGTCATCGTCGTCATCGTCGTCGTCATCGTCATCTTCGTCGTCGCGCTGTTGCCGTCGTCTAGATTAAAGCAATTAAAACGCGAGAGTCTCGAAAGCGACAGGGGGGCACCCGCAGACATCCTTGTCCGCGTAAAGCTTTCAAGGCGAACTGCAACGGGTGTCACCGTATGAAAAGTGGAATACGACACACGAGAAAACGCTGAACGCGCAGCGCGTCGTCGCGTCGTGTCATCGGCGGAAATTAAGTTAATTTCGTGCCGCGCGCGCGCGCTGAGGCGAGTCCCCCCCCCCCCCGGTGTGCTTTTTGCTCACCCACGCTTGCCCCACGGCCGCGCGCTCATTTGTCCGATGCATAGCGGGTAATTACGGTGCCGATAATATAAGTGTGAGTCATCAAGAAATTTCCAAAGATTCCCAAGGCCGTCGCGGCCTTCGTTTCGCAGACACCGCGCTGTCCGAGCTTTTCGTTATCTTCCACACGGCCTCGTATTTTCTCGCGTTTATCGCCTCCCACGAGCGCTCGGTAAATTCGCGAGATTATTCCCTCGCACACGCAGTGCTGCAGTCTCTCGGAATCGCGTTGCCTTCGTTAATTAAACCGGCGCGATTCGATACCGGACTGCAGGGCGCACACATTACGCTCTTTGCGAAATATCTCGAAACTTACGAAACCAAATTTAACACTCGCGCAATCCGGACGGAGATTATTATTATAATTAAAGTGCAATATACTTATTAAGCGTGTGGAATAAATACACACTCTCTCGGCGGTTACAATGTTCAGGCTGAATTTGGAAAGTAGATAAAACGCAAATTAACACACACGGATGCAACCGCGTTTCATTTTATTTCAGTTAAAAACGTACAGTCATACTGCATTATGGCTTGGTAATTTTGTACTTAGCATGCGGACAAATTGCATTCTAGGAGGAGTTAAGAAGTAAATAGAACTGGGAGTGGCCCAAGGGATAAAAGGGCGAAGAAATTAAGGTAATAGGGTTTTCTTATCTGATCGCCAAAGTCAGACGGCCGTAAAGGTGCCGGGAAAAATGGAGTCTTCAGGGCGCGCGCGCTTTAATGGCTTTTCTTTCTCTTCTCTCGTTCCTTCTTCTCCCCCTCCCCCCCTCCCCCCACCGCCGTTTCTTTACGTCTGTCTCTTTCTCTCATCGCCGTGAGACAGGCGTCAGGATTCTTCTCCCCCCCCCCGGAGAGAAAACTCTCATCCAGGAATTTCTTTCCGACCGCATTCTGTATCCCCATATCTTCTTCCCTCTCCGCCCCCTTTTTTTCCGCCTGTCTTCCCCATTGAACTGACCTGCGCGATACGGCGTTTCCCTCACGGCACCGCGACGAAAGGTAGGCGCGACCGATCCGTGAACAAGGCACCAGGCAAACATCGCGGAGAACAGAGGGGCCAGCGTGCGCGCTGAATGAGAGGCTAGTTTGTTCTAAGTCAGACAGACCACGCGCAGGTGTTGGAAAACACGAGAGAACGAGGCAAACGCGGCCGGGTAGTTTAGTAGGCATTGATAATCGGTGTATATATATATACACGGTTACATAAATCGTTGCGCTATGCGGGAAGGAAAGGTGTTCTCGATCTTACGCTCTGGCGTCGAAAGATCCCGCGAAACGGTTGAAAGGAGATCGATTCCTTCTCTCGCCGTATAATTGCATCGTTCGTACAATGTTTTCTACAGCGATACGTTTAATTTTCTCTCGCTCACGCAATCCCGCCGCGGACTCGTTTTACTTTTCTCACTTTATTATATAGAGCTGCATTCTGCCTTTACACTTTTGCTCGACAAATCAACGCGATAACTCCGATCAATTATGAATTTATTATTAATAAAGACTGTATAAACGGCCGTATAGCAACGGCTATAAATCGGCGGCTTATCACGTCGTCCAACAAATTCAATCGCAGTCGCGGCTGGTTGAACCGCGGCGGCGAATTAAGTATACGAGTTCTACCGATGTAAATGACGTTAATGCTGTTTGCTTTCGTATGCCATTTACTCGAATCGCACATTTCCTTAATAAATTACACAGGTATTGACACCTGTTGCTGATTCGAGCTATTGGCATGAATATATTTGTCGAAGCGGTGATCAATTACTTAATTTGGTACACGACTCGGCAGTGAAATCTCCTTTTCGAGCAAAATGCTGCTCTATAATGCCTTACATGGATAATGAACCCGAATAACAACAAATTAAACGCGAATAACAGAGGTGTCAGTAATGTCAATGCAAATTGTTCGCTCTTGTGCAACACACTTCAGTCACGCATTCCGATAATACATTATGCACGTACCTGCGTTACGTGTGTATATTTGGCGCGAAAAGAATGATAAAAGGTACCGTTTTATCAATTCGAAAAATTCCAATTTTAATAAAACCACACGCGAACACCTGCGCTATTTTCTAGACCGTTTTATATCAGATTATTCGTGCCAAGAAGCGACGTCGTTGTCTCGAGTTATTTCTCGCACGCCACGCTATTTGGCGATCGAATTCCTCGTCGTCGTACTTCACACACCGTGTGGCGTCTTACTTGGATAACAAATCTGAAGAACGCGCTCAGGCATTCAGCGTGAAATTACGCGCTGTCGCCCTGACGTCGGCAATGACAATTTTCTCAAGAACGCGGCACGGCCGCAGCCGTCAGGGGCGACTTTCGTGCGCGCATAATACGCTAGCGAGCGACACACACTCGCTATTCGATGGTTAAACGAAGAGTGCGGAGCTATCTCCGGTTATGAAACTGCTAGAGACGAGCGAAGGGGAGAAAAAGGTGCTCCGGCCTTTTAAAGCGAACTGGCCCATTCTAGATCAGTATTCTCCTTTTCTTCCGACTCTCTTCTCTATCTTCCTCCATTATTATCGTTTCCAACGAAATCTCTGGACGATTTCATCGGTTTGTTATTCTCTAAATCTAAATCGGTGCAATGGATAATCATCGACATCAGTCTCAGGATGCCACTGATAATCAGTGTGAATTCACGGTAAAATTCAATGTAAAAAAACCAATGAAACGTGGAATTTCTAACTTAGCTGTCCTTGCTTTAGGATATTCATAAATTAAATATGATGTTGGAACTGACGTGCAGATATCGGTATTTTAATTATATCATGCTTAAACTTCCTTTCTTTTTCAATCGAATTTTAGATTAAATTTATAGAGAGTAACCGTATAATAAAAAAAAAACGCCTAGAGAAAATCTCGTTTACTCGGCGTGTGCGAAACAACCGACGTATCCTCGCTCGAGTTCGGTAGGAACCGGCGCACTTTCTCGCACGGACGTCAAGTGGGCTAATTAATAGCCCGTCTTTTTCGCTCGGCTTCCTGAGATTCCTCTGTAATACGGTGTAATGATTTTTGTCGTCGTCGCCGAAGACACCTGTGCTGCCATTCTTACGATTGCTCAATCCGACGTGCGGATCGAGCCAGCGATTAATTCGCGGAAACGTTGCCAGAAAAGTATCTTCAGAAATAATATGTCAGTCGATAATTTGACACATTACATGTACATCTATTTTTTTTTCCTGGTCTTTAAATTGATATTATAACATATCGATGTGAGGAGCATCGTGCACAAGAATTCGCGAGTAAACGCGGTCGATTCTATTCTGAACTGTACGCTCGCGTGTTATCGCTCGTTATGAAACAGTTAGGTCTTCTTTCCTGATTTTGCTTGCGATTTCTCTCGAGGGTTGGTTTCCTGAGAAAAACATCGGTCTGTAATGCGCACATCTATGAAGAAACTACGAGAGGTCGTTGTTTCTAACGTAGCGCGTCTAGCTTGTTACAAATTACTCCATTAAACGTGCCACGGCCAACGCGGAAGCGATTTACAAGTGTTTCCTTCACACACACACACACACACACACACACACACACACACACACACACACACA
>NW_017275390.1:1885043-1933732 GCF_001594065.2 Cyphomyrmex costatus
CACACACACACACACACACACACACACACACACACACACACACACACACTCGACGCGACGCGTGCCGAAGAGAACTTGAGAGACACCATGCCAAGCTTTAGAAAAGCCGTCCGGGATGAAAAGGCGAATAGATGCACCGTGGAAAATTATATACGCGCGCGACGCATTTCTCCTTCGCGCCGAGATACTCGACCGCTTCTGTGGGGCCGGCGGATAATGCGGGTCCAATATTTGGGCTGCGGCTGTCAGAAGGAGCACTTTGCCACCATGTGTGTTGTCGCCGTCCTCGTTACGCGTGCTCTACTTTTTAATTTCTTTCCGTCGGCACGGCCTCGGAACAACGGGACGAGGGGCTTTGAGAGGGTTTTCGGTTGCCCCGACCAGCCCAGGGGTTGTCAGAACTCGCCGTTAGGGCCTAGGCGAGGGCACGGAAACTGGTCAGATGTGAGGGACGAAGCGGGATACGGCGGGACAGGAGGTGGCGAAATGAGTGGCGAGGAAGAAGAGGTAGGGAAGGGTCCGCGCGCGGGGACCCAAGAGAGTGAGGCGACCGGCATTCCACGGGGCCCGTATTAATTATACCAAGCCTTGGCGATGCTACGCGAGTACGAGAGAAGGAGCGAGAAGAGAGAGAGAGAGAGAGGGAGAGAGAGCGCTCTCTGAACTACTCGTTCTCTCTCAGCTACTACTATACTCTCTTCTCCCTCGTCCGTTTCTTCACTCGTACCGTAACACGAGAAAGACGACAGCACGCGACGTAGACGCGAGGGAGATGGATTAAGCCGGGGAAGTTGAAAACGGGGAGAAGTAGATAAGGCAAGAGGAGAGGAGCGAAAGAGGCATCTCTCCCTGCGGTAGGAGTACGCTAATGCGGATCTACTGCTTCTCTAACAATAAGCCGGAATGCTCGAAGGAATAAACCATGGCGAGATGCATCTTTGTATGTGCAGCGAAGTAATCTGGTATCGACGAATCGCGTCAGAATATGCATGTATTTCTAAAACTATATGTTCGGACTGATCAATCCTACATAAAATAAGATCTTCCTTTTCAAGGTTACATGAAAAATGGACGAAAATTTCTCTCGATGCGTCGCATTTAATCTAGTTGACGAAGGATCGAGACCTTTCTGTCTACGTTGACAAGTTTCATATGCCATCGCTGTTTCGTATGAAAAATAGAAAAGCTAGCGTAATGAATCCGTCTATTAAAGGATCAAGCAGGTCCCCGTAGGATTACGTTTGTGTACAATAGACACCCATAGCGGGAGGGTGCCCAGATCCCGGCCAGAGAATTTCTGTAAAACCTAGAAGATATTTTTAGCCGATGAAGGAAAGGGAGTTAGCGCGTTTCGAGTATAGACCGCGCGCGTCCGAAGGAAAGAAGAAGAAGAAGACAAACGGCGGCGTGGAGAGGAGGAAGAAGGAACGTATATCTGGTACTTGCGGCGAACGAAGGAGGATGGAAAGTAAATTACCTCTGGAAGGTGGGCCGGTATATGGTGCGAGGAGAAGAGAGACGGGAGTTAAAGGATGGGATGGCGCGGGATTCGAGAGGATAGGAGAGATGCACGTGAGACAGTGGAAGAGAGAAAGAGGGACACAGTCGAGGCGGAGAGAGAGTCTGCTGACCGACAGTAGGCTAGCGAAATTGCATCGCTAAAACCCTAGTCCTGTGTCCGGGGAACTCTTCTCTTTGGCGCACGTTTTTTATAAAAACAATCTCTTCCCCCATCGTTCTTGCAACTATGATCTATATCGATGCTAATCTTACCTTTCGAAAAAGAAAAACGCCGTTGTGGCATGATATATTCACCACAGGTTAATGCAGAAGTTTTTCTTCTTTCTATTTTACGTGTACGAACAACTGTTTATTATTATCTGTTAAAAAATTCCATTCTGGTATGCCATTTTTGGTGAAGTTTGTATGATTTCGAGAAGGGGTATGAAGTATTTCGACATGGTGGCGTCGACCATCATTACTCCTACGTCAATTCAATTTTTTTCTTCTACGTGGTGTCGTTTCCTCTTCTTCTTCTTCTTCTTCTTCTTCGACAGAGGATGATGGTGTACCTTCCTCAGATCGCAAGACCACCTGGGCAGTCGCATTGCAGTCGGCAATTCGTATCTAGCCCAATCAACCGTGCGAAACTTACGCGTCAATTTAACCGTTACATCGCGTCATGCCCATCGATCTCGACGGCGATTCGCGAATTACGAAGCACCTCATGGGCGATGTCGATTTTTCTCAAGTGGCAAATATAATATATTTATATTGACTACAAATTGAGATCGATGACAATAGAGAAATAATTGAAGCGTCAAGATGTGTTATACTGTTAGATATCATAGCACAGCAATGATAACCCAATCCCAATAGAATTAAATAACATTTTGTTATTTTTAACTTCTATGTGTGACAAAATATAAATCAATTCATTCCTGTGTTGTCAGTTTCAAAGTAAGAATCGTTCATATTAACATGTGTATTTGGTATAAATAATAACTTAGACTCTAAATTTGAG
This sequence comes from Cyphomyrmex costatus, assembly GCF_001594065.2. Taxonomy (NCBI): domain Eukaryota; kingdom Metazoa; phylum Arthropoda; class Insecta; order Hymenoptera; family Formicidae; genus Cyphomyrmex; species Cyphomyrmex costatus. Next base: position 1,887,568 of record NW_017275390.1, read on the forward strand.
TAAATTTAATACCTTTTCTTGGATTAAATTGTGTAATTCCATTTTAATAAAATTAATAATGTATTGGATAAGGACAGTAGTGATTTATAAAAATAATTAAAAACAGTTCAAACTGTGGGTACAATTTGACATTAAGAATGTAACAGCTAATTATAAATTAACATTTAGAAAATCCCCCTAACTAAAATACTTATATCCTTACAAATAAATAAGTGCACATCATGTAAATCAACTGCACGCACCGAGGAAGTAAATAATATGTTTTAAACGACAAAAAGAGCGTCTCGCCTAGCGACGAATTTCGCGTGATCACGAGCCATCATTCGCCGCGCAGGCGGATCGAGCAGGAAGCATTACACGTTCGTGCGAAACCTGTATATCATCAGTCCACTTACATTTAATTTTCGTGCCGTGCAGATCTCCGGTGTCTCGCGACAGAGTGTGCATACGTCAGTATACGCATAGATTACGACCGTGCGAGTTCCGTAAGCAACGGCGCGCGACGACGGCGACGTGGAAATATCCACGGAGGTAGTCTACTTTGGAAAATATATAATTTATAATTATCTAAGCAGCGTTCTTTTTCGCTCCACGAGAGATTCGTTCGCGGGAGCTCGCCTCTCGTATGTATCTCGTTTGCCCGGCAATCGTCGGCGCCGTCGCCGTCGCCTCCCGACGTTTGCAACGGATTCGCATTGCAGTAAGATCCGCAGTAGCGTTGCGTGCGAAGAGGAGAGACGTGCGCGTGATCCACGAAAGGAGCCGGTGGTGGCCACGCGAGCGCTTCGGGCAACTCACATCTCGCCTGCTCGCTTTTCGCCTAGATGTCCCGACGCATTCTTATACCGTACGCACACCACCCGCGCGAGAAAACGGCTTGATTCTCTCACTGCCCGCCCGCTTCTCACATCCGTTCCTTCGTTTCATTTCGGATATTCCAGGGCCTTGGGTTCGTGTCCCACAAAATCTATTTTCCTCTCGCCCGTTCAGACACGCGAGTCACTGTCTCTTTTCTCTCTAATCTCCTTTCCTCCCTTTTTCTCACAAACCGGCATCGTTTCTGCATTCTCAAATGCTACTCCACCTTTTTCGTTATTAAGCCTTTGAATGTCGAGAATAGGCCGCAGTTGTATATTATACAAAAAATGTAATCGCCAATCGGAGATACAGAGAGTTTTGTCAGAAATATTTACTATGACTTATCACGATCACATATCGCGCGTTGTATTATTCAAACTGCGGTTAGTTAAAACGCTAAGCGGAAATAATTATACGATATACTTCACGCCATGCCGCGTATCGCGGATGATGCTAAAAAATATGCAGTTATTTTACCGGACGTCGTTTTATTAATATGTGAGAAATAACCGCGTACTACTACTAGAGAGAGAGAAGAAGAAGCCGTCGTTGTAAATCCGGTGCTATACAATAGTTACCGTTGATCTGAGATCTTGACTTTACGGCGGTCATTCGTCGCATTATCCTAATGTATCCTGACAGCTCGGCCCGTCGACAAACTCCATAGAGGGGTCAGACGAATACCGAAGTTATCTCTTGGAACGGCGGGTGAGAAAGAAAAAAAAAAAAAAGACGTGCAAGTACGAGGGTGTGCGCGAGGAAGAGAGAGAGAGAGAGTTATGTAAAAGGCGATACTCCTTTTCCTTTTGTGAAAAATCAAAAAACAAATCGGGACCGCGCGTCGACGCTAGTCACGAAGCGACGATTTATCAAAAATTAATTATCCATTAGGCTTGGGATCGGGTAGAAAAGTGTAGCTTTGTTGCATACAATGGCCGGTTGCCCGGGGCCTCGTCAGGTATAACAGAGAGCGAGGGAGGGAAAAAGAGAGAAGAGGGGAAAAAGAGGGAAAAAAAAGGAGAGAGACCGCGACGAGTTCTGCCGCAACGGCCACAAAAAATCGTCTACGCCTCCGAATATTCTGCCGTCGCCGTGGCCAAGTTCATCGACAACAGGATATCTTTCTCTTTCGTTGACTTTTCCATTCTGCGTCTTTCACTTTTTCACCAATACGTCGAGGATCCCTTAGACGATTGTGAGCGATATCTTTCAATTAGGTGAAATATTTTTATTAGTCAATTTGACTAATGAGTGACCACTTTATCGATTCGACAAAAATGAAATGCTTCAAAATATAGTTTTAGTATCAGTACTAATAAATAGTGAGATTCCAGAATATTACAAATAACATTAATTGTTCATAATCGCAATGAATTTATTAACAGCCATTAATATGTACCTTTCGATGCTTCTTTATTTGGTCTGATAAAAACGTAGCGCCTTTTTTTTTATTACCAACAAATTCGTTTATAGCATCATCGTTCTTTTCGTATTTCTTTGCTTACTCTCGCTCTTGAATCAAATTCCCGCACTTCCAAGTAATTTCGCGCCGACGCGAGGAGATCGCGAGAGGTGGCCGCATGGTAACCCCGAAGGTCAGGAATGCCTAAAATGAAGGAGAGAGCTTCGATCGCGGAGGGGCTCCGGAGAGAGGCGTTCGGTCCTGTGACGATTCCTGTGACTCGGTCTCTCTCGAGTGGAGAACTTACGAGCATTTTGGTACGTTTCCACGAGAGACGTGAGGGACTGAGGAAAAAAAGAGGGCTCTGCGAGTGCGCGCGACATTGGGGTACACTTTAGCAGATCATGTTAAATCGTAGAATTAGCCCCTTTGATCCCCTTTCCTGTTCCTCCTCCGCGCGCGGCCGGCATAACTTACGGTATTTATCCCGTAAACCCGGTCCTCACCCTGACCCCTGGACCTTATTTATAACTGTAGACAGGTTCACACTATACTCGACCCTTCCTCCTTTGCGACACGTACGAGCCTCCAGCGTGCTTTAACTGACGGAATAATGCGAGAAGCGCGTCCTTCTCTCTCTTAGTCCGCATCTCTCCTTCTATTTCGCTCTTTCTCGTTGGCATTTACATTTCCGTACTACTTACTTACCAGACACAATACGCGCCTACTCGAGCACGAGCGTTGGATACGCCCCAAGCGTACGTTGATGCTGTTTTTGCAATATATTTATTATCTCCTTTGATTTATTACACTCTCGCAGTTTGGTGCTATTTGGACGCACAATGTAGACGTTTCCGATAGAGCTCGTATATGAGAGAAAGGAACAGGGCGAGAAAAAGAGAGATACAAAGAGAAAAAATTTTGCCCGTACCCCGCGGTCAAGAGTGGCGAACCTATGGCACGCGTGCGGCCCCCCCCCCATACTAGTGCGCGGTAAGAATTTGAGTGGCACGCACTAAGACGTGCCATTTCTGAAATTTCTCCCCGCATATACACTTTAGAAAGGTTAGTCAACTTTGCAACTAAAATTTATTATGGACTCCAACAACGTGGGCACACGCAACCACTTAAAAAAAAATTAAATTTGCATATTTTGGCACGCACTACCAAAACAGTTCGCCGTCTCTGCCTCGCGGCCGTAACCGTTCGAGCATACAGTAAAGATCGTACGTGTACATATGGAGTAGTATGCAACGGGAAATTAACGTGGATAACTGTGAACGTATACTAATGGACTTAAGACAGGTTAATAAGCTATGTACATATAAAAGCCACTCAGGGAGTAATACAGACAAGGCGAGATGAGAATTATTAGATACATCAGTTTACAAAGTGTTTACGATCATAGTAACACGTGGTTACTACACATTTTTCTTTTTCTTTCGCTATATACAGCGAATTAAGTATAAAAAAGCAATTACGAATCGATGAAACTCTCGTTAGACGTATCGATCGCGATAGTTGGCATTTCGCTGGTAAAAAAAAAAAGTCTCACTATATGGGGAGACTGACACGTGTCTAACTGCACGAGCGTAGCGTGTTCGCGGTGGACACGCCCGGAGGAAGATTCCGCTTTTTGTGTGCATACATTATCTCCGTTAATTTATCGGGCTTACATCTTTGTGCTATTCGCACGCACGATATGTAGATGTTTCCGATAGCTCATACAAGAATACGAAAGGAAAGGAGAAAGAGAGAGAGAGAGAGAGAGAGAAAGGGCTGATGCGCGGAGGGGTTGAACGTTTCTGCGCGAGCGAGGATCTGGAAATTTTTTTTCTCTTCGAGATTTATTCCCGTCGTTGATCCCCCGAATTTACATTTCCATACTCACTCGGCCAGCGCAATGTAGCCATTCCAAAGCGCACGAAAGAGACTAGAGCGAGTGGGCAGACGAGGAGCCTATAATATTCGATAGTCTTTAGTACTGCTTATCTTTATCGATCCCTCGAATTTACATTTCTGCACTACTCACCTGCCGAATACTATATGACTGTACCGCGTCGCACCAATGTCGCACCTTCACCATTCGGTCGCTATAATAAACTAAAGAGATGCCGAGTTTTACGTTACAGTCGTTTTTATCGTGAATACCTCGCGTGTTATGCCGTCGCTTTGAAAATATCGTTAAACGGAATTGGATTTGCGTCAGTAGAAGTAACTTTTTATCGTAGAGATATATTTCCTTGTTCTTACGTTATATTATATGAGAAATTATATCAATTCTCTTTGAGAGATTCCGGGCTCGGTTGATGGACAGCTTCGTTGCATTTTTGTGGGTGGACGTTGAGGAGGAGGGTCTGCGATGGAGAGGGACGAGGGGAGAGAGAAAGGGAGGGTGAGAGTAAGAAAGATGGAGCACGGATGGGAAGGTGAATTTTTTATTTTTGGTGGGTGGTACAAGTGAGGTCTATCTTTTTTCCTTCGCCTTTCTCTTTTTTCTCTCTTTCACTTTCTTCCATCTCTCCTCTTTCATTCCTTTCCATGTCTTCCTTGTTCACCTCCATCACCTCAAATCGAAGGGACGTTGAATATGTGCAGGCTAATACTTTAACGTCTGTTACTGGATGCCAGCCAAGAGGTGTCGTTTTCAAATTCACTGCCAGCATTGAAAAAAATGAGGTTCTTTTCTGTGAACCGCGCGGTTAATCTCACGTGAGGTTTAATTTATATTTGACAGGCGGATGACTTTTTCAATCACGGCCCGGCATCAGTTTTCCTTTTACAAGGCAGGTCTTTCTAATTACGCGTGACTTTATCGTTGATACAAAGAGACAGTTGGAATTCGAACTGTTGCTCGACTTTAGATCGAACTTATACGCGAGTCGTTCTTTCTAATCGTACACTTATCTATTTCGTTTCGATACATTGCTGCTCGAGCAAAGATTGAGCGTGAAGGCCGTCCCGTCGTGTCCCGAATAATGTCTTGTCACTACCAACACGTGGTTGAGAGGTGTTCAATAAAAATGATTCGTCGTCGAAGTACATATTGTGTAAGAACCGCGCGATATGTCATGTCCTGGTCTTCATGTTAAGCCTACGTCGCGCGAGATACGCTCGTGGCGAGTAATGTATTTAAATGTCTTTTACCGGATAACAGAATCGGTGATGTGACAAGAGCTGTTTTCGAGCTGTTAAAATTGCGGCATGAGTACACAAGTTTTTTTAACGTTGTAACAATTATGACTCACACGTGAATTGTCAGGATGATTTTCTTCTTTATATGCAACATTATTTTAAATTATAACATTCTGATTAGTATATGTACATTAATTAATTGTTAGAACCACACGGAAAAAACAACTTTGCCGCGTCTAAATATTTAGATAACGATAATAATATTTTAATAATAAATAAAAATAGATGTTCATATGTAAAAATAATTTTTTGAACTATCAAAATTCCGTATACAATTATTTTCATAGTCTGACAAAATTATTTTTCGATCTGTATCTAGTTAAACTTTAGCAAAACCATTCTTACCGCGTAGTTTATCTTTAATATTTATCGCGACAACCTGAGAAGAAATGTGAATTGCTAAGAGAGTTGTTTTATTCTTTCGCCACATTTTTCGCCACTTTCTGTCTTATTAAGGTCACGCAGATTACGCAATCATCGTTGGTAGAGCGCGATAATGCCAGGCCGTCCATTATGCTTACGACTATTACATTCGCAACGACCGTCGACCTTAGATCACAGAACAGGCGACCAGGTGTGTCGCCTTATCCGGCCGGTATCGCGGTAGATAGCGCGCGTGCGGTGCCAGAAGGGCTTTTTCTGCTTCATGACTCACGTAAATCGTGCGTACTCTCGCGTAAATTGTGCATTGTCTACGGGCTTCAGGACAGTCATGCGTCCCGTGGTCGTTCAAGTCTTTTATACTTCATCGTCGTGAACGGCTGAGGCTTACCTTACCTTACCTTGCCTTACCTTCAACCGTCGTAAAATCGTCGTGGCGTCGCGCGGTTTACCTACGCATCCTTAATTAGCGTTAATCTGGTTAATTAGGTACGCAGCTAGACGGCGGGGACTTGAAAAATCGTATGCAGGTTTTTCAACGTGTGCACGTCCTACTTTCGCGTCGCTTGTCGCAGGTCGCGAATTCCCGCTCGCACGACGACAGTGATTTGTTTTACGCGTTACTGGGCCAGCGAGGCGATAATCGCAAGAGAGGACTGGGGTGCATCAGCAGCGGTAAGGGGCGGGAGGGATTTTTTTTGCGCGAAAATTTAATTAGATCGGCGGTGGGCCCGCGCGCACACTCGATTTGAAATTACTTTTACGAGGGGCCTCGCTTCCTTTTTTCCCGCCCCGCGTGGCCACGGCGCCGTAATTAAAGCTAGGTGAGTGTCTGGCCGCGTTCCTCCCGGTGTGTCCGGTGCTCAGGGCCGACGCCCTCTGGCTGGATTCCCTCTCCTTCGCCGCGGTCCTCCTTCTAAGTCTTCTCCCAACCTCACCGCACCTTCTCCGCAGTTCTCTCCGCGTTCTCCGTCCTCCCCTCCCGTTTTCCTCCTCCCGCTCTCGATATCTTAATTGCCCGTCTGCCGAGATATTTTCGCGAATCGCAAATTTATGGACCAGCCCCTTAGCGGATCGCGCTAACGACGTACTTGTGGGTACATACGAACGTGCACCGGGCGCGAGAGCAGGAGAGAGTTATAGGGAACGGCCGCGTGCGGGGAAGACGTGGAGGAAGAAGGTGATCCGGGCGAGAAAGAGGGAGCGGGAGGACAGAAAACGTAATCGTCGGTCTCTCGCTGTGAGAATCATTTCGTTATTTCGCGCGCTCTCTTTCGTGGAATCGACGTGGCAATATCACTGTCTTAGCATTAAATTAAAATCATTAACGCCGGAATACTACAGTGTTAAATACCTGGCCGGGATTCCTTCCACGTGTGCCGTTTTCTCCGTTTCCGTCCATCGTCGTCGTATACTGGCTCTCTCGTACTGCTTGCTATGCCATCGCGCGCAAACATTGCATTAACATTTAAGTTACCAGTGCCAATCTGCTTTACGATTAACGAGCGGCAAGCGTCACTTTAATCGGGAACTCAAGGACGTATTCATAGCGATTTTTTACATAATCTTATTTTGCCTCGCATTCGGGTTTTGAGCAACGCGATACCTCTCAAAAGGTTTCGATATCGACGAGAGGTTTCCTACCTTTCGTAGACGAAGCCGTATTTTTTTAGCGGCGTTTATTAACGCGTTAAGGACATTTTTCTTTCTCGCCTATATAAGCAAATGGAATGTGGATTTATTTCCTGCGCATTTTTTTTCCTAGTATCGTTATGAAAATAATATATCTTACTCTTGAAAATCTTTAGAGTGGAATCTAATTTCAAAGATTGACAAAGAAAAAATAACAGAAGAGCTAAGAGTGTCAAAAGGGAGTAGCTCAATTGTCAATTTCTAAGAGCGAGATTTCGCTCTTTAGAATTAAATTCCACTTTAAAGATTTTGAAGAGCAATCCTGTTATATCGATTTATATATATTGCATTAAAAGTTTATTGTATTATTCGTATCATCTTATTTAGATGGCATTATCATAATAATAGTTCGTAGCGAGAGTTCTTCGAAAAAAATACGGATCTCGCGGACGAGATTGTCGTGTACCGTAACTTATTCTCGTCTCGCCGGCACTGACTTCCCTCTCGTCTTCTCGATTTCCATAGACGGTTGAATTGATTTTTATTCATCGCGGCGATCCGTGAGGACTCCCTCCTGATCGACGAATTATGCTAGTATAAAGACGATCGTATGGAGCTCGGGCAAGGATCTTGCGTCTCGAACCGTAGCGGTTATCTAAATCTGTCGCGTGTAATAACATGCGACGCCGTTTAAAAGGCGCACAATTTAGATAACATCTAAACGGGGCCGTGAGGTATCGCGTTTGAAGAATGACTTCCATGCGATTACTCGAGCCTCTCCCCGCTCGTATCCAGGTAATTCCGATTCAATTTAGGGAACACTGCAGGCGTCGCGTGACATTCCGCGGTGGACTTTGAATATAATTAATCCTTTACTCGGACGATAATCATATTAGCTATTCGTGATGATATATCCACGAAATCATTAACTAATATATTTTGTTATCTCTCACGAGATAAAAGTGTCTTTATAAACATCTTCTTTGTATAATCATGTATCCTTATCGTCGCTTACAACGCTACCTCTTAGTCTTCTCTAATTTTTATTTATCAAGAGGTATTATTCTGTACCTTCTAGACACTTATTTTATTAAATCTGTATTGTGTTTTAGCGTTCTGTGTTTATATTCGTGTATAAACCTACAGTTCAACCTACAGTAGTATTGCTTGTAGTTCGTTACATTTCTGATAGGTAGCCAACAGTTTTTGCTGGTGCCTCACCAATTGCGTACTTATATGCGATTTCCTATTTATGTCTGTTTTCAACTTCGTGAATTAAATTAAATTAAAGTTAAAAAAGAGGTTTTAAATAAAATTAATATCTTTTATAAACTTTGTACGATTTTTTCAGAACATATATATATAATTTTATTTTATACATTATCTCAGGGCTTATGTTTAAATATCGAGTTGAGATAATGAAATTCGTCGGTAATCACATCTGGAACCTATTAGCCAAGCACGATGACCGATTATATTTTAGGCGTCGCAGGCCGTTCGCGATTTAACGACGCAGTAAAAATGCACGCCCCCGTTATCGATAATGGAGTTTCGAAACGGCGGAGGTCCGGCAGTGACCATACACAGGAGGGTGAAAGCCGCGTTCCACCGGCGAAGCTCGCGTGCATCGGGGTAATGATCGGCGGGGGGGAAGGGAGGGATCCAGAAGTGGTCTCTCAGCCACGTCGTCGACGAGAGGTCGAGAGGCGCGGGAGGAATTTTAAGTTGGAAACCTTGTCGCGCGCGTTCCTTTACCTCGAAATCACGAATGCCAGTGTCTCGTGCCGGAGAAGCCACCTTTGACTCCTATCGAGAGGAGGAGAGAGGAGGAGAGAGAACGAGCGGGAATTCGGACGTATACAGAATTCGAGAAGAAAGAGAGAAAGAGAAATTACATCCGCGGATCCATCCTTTCGACCCGATTTTCCAGTTCACTCCGAGTGAAAGAGAGCGATAGAGATCGAAGAGCGCCGACTAGGACAGATCGGTCGCCTAATGGGGTTCCGTGTAACGCGAAAACGGTGCTCCAACGACCAATTATCGTTCTCTTTCTCCCATTCTCTTCCGCGGATACCCAGTGGTTTCGGGATCGGGGACTTTGAATGAGTCCCTGCCACTGAAATTATATCGGCATTCGCGTAAATGCTTCGGTCCGCGCACTCACGTGTACTCGGTCAGGCACTTGAGTTGTATTTTATGACTGGATTCCCCTCGTAAAATTAACGAAATTCGAAGAATATTCGCGGCGCTGGTCCGCCAATTGGCCACCATCCTAATTAATGATACTGCCGGCTACCTGTGAAATTGATTCATTGCGGTTTTCGACAGAAAGTTTCCTCCGACCAAACCGAGACGCGGCATGACACGAATGTCATCCTCATTGCGGCAGTTTGCGTATTTAATTATGAACGAACGTCATTTAATAAATCACAGAGCTACGTTTCGCCGTGTAATGTGCATCGCATTACTTACATGGTCGTACCGTAATCCGTCTCACAGACGTAATTTAATATTACAGATTAATTTAATTTTTTATTGCGCGACATGTAGAATGTTTTACGTACGTAATGAGAAACTCAAGCTAAATGGGATCGCTTTGATTTTACTCAAGGTTTCGGATGTATTTTTAATTACCAAAATTAAGGTTGACAGAGAAAAATAACGAGCGTCTCTAGTTATTTTAGTCTTTAATTCAACTGAAAATGAAAGGCAATTAATTAAAATATTTTACATTGAATTTGTACAGTAAAACAAGATTGTTTAAGTTGGATTTTATGTTTCAATGATTTTTTAGGTCAATTTCACTGTTAGTTGACTGATTTCCAGTGGCACACTCGCGAGACTGACAGATATCAGTGATCATCTACTGATTCAGATGTAGAGAGTATAAAACCATTGACGGAAATTCCATCGAGCTTGATCAATTTGATCTTGGTGGGTTACGTAAAGCGTAATCGGTTTCTCGTAATAATTAACTCGTTTATACAACATTAATTAATAAGCATTGAACAAGTATTAATAGATCTCAATCTTTGTGGAATATCTCCGTTACGGGGATTTATAACGAGGCAAATACTCGATAGATCTCTCTGATAGATCACACTTTTGATTTAAATTTGACTAGAAAAATTTCAATTAGAGTGCGACGAGACTTGAAGTTTCGAAAGTTCGTATTCGGTCGCTACGGAATGCCACGAAATACCGTGGAATGTGCTTCATTCAGGATTAATATCGCCGCGATGGCCGCTTATCCGAAGCCCGGCTGGCCTGAAACGATCGCGATAGAGACCGCGCGTTCGAAGGCCGATATCTTCGGGACGGATAGTGCGTGTGTCTGCGGACGATCCAGTATTTTCTACGCTGGTTGCCCGGTTGGTGCAGCTCTTGCTATCAACTGGCTCGCGGTAATATTACCCGGAAAGCGTCAATGCTGCGCATTACAGGGCGCCCTAAGGCCCCGCTGCCACACGCCCACGATCGCTTCTCGATTTTCTAACGGCTCCGGCACGCACTCTCGTCAACCTTATTCCTCCACGCATCGTTTGCCATCAGTGGATATATATCAGCGGCTCTCTATCTCCCTTTGTAATAGAACGCCAATGGCTCTATAAGTGATTCGTGCTAAGGGGACACCCGCGCCGCGTCCTTTTTCTCTCTGTTAACCTTAATTTTCATCATTGAAAGTTAACTCGAAACTTTGAGCGAGATCAAACAGCGAATCCACCTTACTTGAAGACACGCTTTATAGATTTTTCAGTTTCGCATCCTTTCACGAGATGTCGGCTTGAGAAGCCCTTGCTTCTGAATTGCCATCGATCTAGGAGACACCATCGAGGAATTTGCGAGTTCTCACAGTACCATGATTTCACGCTCGAGTAGCCTTGCACATGCGATATCAATCGGGAGGAGGCATCGAATATCGATGACCGGTTCTGGTCCAGCGGAGAAAATGGGTTTGAAGGAATTAGAAGCTGCATTCTGCGTTCGTACGCTAAACCGGTAGATAAACGACGTAACTGTTGTACCATACTCATTACGCGTTTCTTCAGCATTGCGTATTTTCTATATCTTCTCTTTTGCTTCACAAATTTGCTTCTGCTGTAATATAACAGATACACACACTCACACACACATACCTTTGCTTTATAGTATAATATAACAGGTACACACACACATTTCTCTCTTTTTTCCTGCAAGATCGCGATGTCCATTAAACTTCTTATTTCTAATTAAACTCAATATTCCGCTTAAGTCTTACTTATTAATATTTTATGCACACTTTTACTTAACATTTCAACGCGCCGTTGCAAAGTGCTCTGCACCAGTAATGAATGAGAAAAGGAAGAAGAGAAAGATTCAGGGAGATCCGGTCAAGTGGTCTTTCGCGTACAATTCGCGGGCGATCGGCGGCGCGCGGTGCAGCGCGGGACTGCATTGCTGGTGGACTGTAAAGCGCGGAATATACGGTGGTGGTTCTTGCGGCGAGGACACATTGTGATCGTGATCGTGTAAGCCGTGCGTGTACATGTGCGTCAGCGAGATAAGTCGTGAGACGAAAAAGGGAATCGCGCGGGTCACGAGAGAAAGAGAGACGCGGTGGCGGCCGCGTTCGTCTCGGAACTCGTTCAAGGTCTGGCGTTTGCACGGACGAAGAAGCACCACTGCTGCGGCAAATGGAGCGACTCTATAAAGACCGAGGCATATAACCGTGGCGCCCGTCGCATCGCGATCCACCTCTCGCAGCTTTCCACCTTGTGGAAAAATCGGCAAATCGTTAAATATCGGCTAATACCGGTCAGGGTATTATCCTGTACGTCGATCAGAGTCGTGATGTTCACGAAATCGAGCTAATCCGTGCACGAAAAACATGATTGTGCTGAAGCATCTAAAAGTTTAGCTAGATACAGATCTGAAAATAATAATTGTTGGACTATTGAAATAATTATGGACACTGAGAGAAAAATGTATTAAATTTTAATAAATAATTGTCTTATTCTTTTATGGAAAATAAATATTTGCTAAATAAAGATAAATCAAATTAATTGGTTCTTATATCCAAGAAATATATATTTATGTTTAGTAAATATTCAACTGGCACTATTCAAAGAAATATTTATTAAAATTTAGTATTTATATGTTATATTCTCACTGTAAAAGTCTCAAACATGATGAACAATACTGCAAAAAGTTTCGATATTTTGGCACCTATACGATTTGAGCGTTTCTAACTCTGTTCTTGAACATAACTGTTTTGGCGGTTCAACCAAATTATCTTCAGATTTGTATCTAGCTGAATTTTTAGCTAAATTTACCTCAGCAAAACCGTCCTTTCCGTGTAAAATGTAGACATTGCACGCATCTACACGTGTATGTTTCCTCGATTATACATTACAGTCGCCGATGCATGCGGGCACACGAAGAGTCCACGGGTCGTTAATCGACCTGCATGTCCCGATGATGCAGACGATAGATGAAGCCGAACGCGATACCGATTTCGATACAAACGAGACATCGGTGTTACGCGCGAATGCGCACTGTTGCGTGTATAATGTAACCCACGTGGGCGTGTCCCTTGGATATCCATGCCATTCCGTGTAAATACGAAGAGGTAAACGCCAGACTTTGCAGACTACTTCAATATGAGGTGGGATATGTAATGCTAGGACTGTTCGCGGGTTATCGCGGATATAGGAAGCATCGGCGTGGTTTTATGCGTGGAAGTTGCGTTACAACGGCGATACGAATCGATCCCGAGTCGCGTCGATCGAAGCTTCAATCGTACGCTGTCGACCATTAGGCGTATGACTTGATTACGAGGGTTACTTATTACCGATATGAGCTAGATGTCTCGATCACGATGAGTACGAGGGAGACAGTACATTGGATTACACCGGTAATCTGATATCCCGCATCGCGCATTTCTGTCCGTGGCTCCTTAAAGGTTTAACAACTCTCTCTCAACGATAACGTAATGGTCATCATTATTGCGGCAGTGGATATTATTATTAACGTTTTTTTTTTAGAACTTTCATCTAGTTGTAAGTCGGTAGATTGTAAAGATAGCATGAGATTGGCTATTAGAGTTAATTCTGTACTGTAAAAAAAAACTTTTTTTTGAGTAACGTTTAAAAAAACCTCGATACTCTGTTTCACTCGTATTTTGAAAACCAAGTTGAAGTTTTCAAGCAGCGTTTCATCAAGCCGAGCCAATCTGATTTAGAGCGGAATCTCTTTGCCGACGCCGATAATTGTATTCGTGCGTGCGCGCGCCCTTTATATGCGTGTGCGTGTCGGTGCGCGAAAAATGCGAAGGTCGTTAGCCGTTAAATACCATACCGAACGCTGCCTGAGATTGAACGAGGTGCGTACGATCGAGAGAGATATCTAAAGGGTCTATAAGCACGCACGCACGCACATACGCACGTATATGCATGGCATGCACGCACGAGTAATATTCGCGTGGCGCATACGCGTTTATGGAGCGTATTATTCAAGTACACGAGCGAGAAACGCACTACGAAGATGCGAGAGGGTGTCTAGGCGATTTACATTTTTGCAACGAGAAAGACAAACGAATTATTTGCATAAAAAGAGGAGATATTAACTCTCAACAGCTGAAAACTACACCTAAGTTTTAAAGCGTTTGAAGTAAGGAATGTAAGTGAGCCTTCGCTTTACGGCGGTTGATAGAGGAAGGTTAACACGTTTCTTTAATCTACATCAAATTTAGAGACGTTCAATAATCGTACATGATGTATTACTGACTTTGTATTACTAACTGTAGTTAATCGCGCACTACTCTCATTTGTCTTGTTTGATTGAATTTAAAAGTCTATTTCAAGATTTGTATTTTGAGGTCCAAATCATCCATTGGTTGATGGTTGAGTCATCCTTTGAGTATACGTAAACAGATATTAGAAAATATTTCTTTAAATAATTTTTTTAAATAATGATAAAAAAATACTTGTAAAACAATCAATGGTACAAAAAGCGGTGAGATGACAGAGAAGTCGATCGCATTTTGTCCCGCGAATCTCGCGAGGAAACGGGAGCACGGAACCTTAAGCATGTATAATGCGTACGGCCGTTCCTAAACCGACGATCGGCGCAAGGGATCTTGGACGGAGATCCAACGTAAAAACTGGCGGAGACTCGCGGTGTTTTTGAAGAGCGCGGAGGGTGCGCTTCGTCGCGAACGTAGGATGCCGACATCGGCAAAAAGGCGAGCACTCGCCGATACGATTTTTGTCATCTTCCTTGCCAAGGACGCGTTCGCGTCGTGTGCACGTCGTGCGTTGGTAGTACGAGAAACGCGAGAAACGCGGGAAGAGCATGAAATCGATCAGAAGTCATGAGAGATCGAAGTGGAGGAGAGACTGAAAAGGGACGAGGAGAAGGAAGTGTTCTCGAAGGGGAAAAAGAGCGAGAGGAAGAAGTACGCGCGCACGTGAAAGAGAGAGAGAGAGAGAGAGAGAGAGAGAGAGAGAGAGAGAGAGAGAGAGAGAGAGAGAGAGAGAAAGAGACGGGGAATGAAAAGGGACGAGGAGAAGGAAGTGTTCTCGAAGGGGAAAAAGAGCGAGAGGAAGAAGTACGCGCGCACG
The DNA here is from genome assembly GCF_001594065.2 of Cyphomyrmex costatus. Classification (NCBI taxonomy): domain Eukaryota; kingdom Metazoa; phylum Arthropoda; class Insecta; order Hymenoptera; family Formicidae; genus Cyphomyrmex; species Cyphomyrmex costatus. The sequence continues at coordinate 1,902,637 of NW_017275390.1, forward strand.
TGAAAGAGAGAGAGAGCGAGAGAGAGAGAGAGAGACAGGAGAAGGGTTCGTCACGCTGGCAGACATACATGAAAGTACATCGCGTCTGCACGCACTAACACACGGATCTCCGTGCGGCGACACATGGAGCGTCGTTCCCTTTAAAAATCCGCGAAGCGCTATCGGGTCTCCGTCCTGCTCTATCATTCTCCGCCTCTGCCTCCACCGGTCCGTCGCGCGGCGCGCATTCCCGACCTTGAAAGATGTAACAAGTTGTAACGCTGACCAACGTGGAGGACGAGCGAGCGAGCGAAGCGCGCGGGTCGACGAAGCCGACTTCAGCAGACTCCCGTGGCAGCCTTCTGGATTGTAACTCTATAAAAGCTTAATTGTTTCTCATTTTACGGTTCAATCTTCGTGACTCTTCTCTCCTTATACGCTACACCCCTCCTCGCCCTTCCGTTGCTATTCCCCCGCGCGGGCTGCCTAGTTTCTTTTTCCACTGCGCCGAGCACGGGATCGATGTTGCCTCCTCCGTCGAACATGAATTCCCTCGTCTCCTTCTTATACGTTTTCTCGTCATCTTGATCCTCTGCTCTCCTCCGCAACCGTCGATCCTCGTCTACGCTCTTTCCTTTCGCGTCTTCACTCCTCTTCTTCATCTCGTTCATATCCTGATTGCTTTGAAGCGGCTAGCGTAGCTCTAGCAGATGTCCTCGATAACTCTACCTTTACCGCAAATCCACTTACGATGATGATTTCCGCGATACTGACTGGTCCATAAATATAAATGCAAATCTGTGTGGCGTAGTTAAATCTGGTTTCAAGTTTTACTCTCCGATATTAATCTCACTGTTAAATAAATTCATAGTGTCAAATTATTCTCACTTTGAGTTATTTTTAATTACTTCCATAGCCACTGTTTAATATTCATGCCGTTGATGTAACTGAAACAATAAAGTTAAACAATTTAACTCAAGAGAAAATGTAATAAATTTGATTCGAGTTTAGTTTGTTATCTACTAAGCGCATACGTTAATACGGAAGTTGTTTACTTAAAAAATGATCGATAAAATGGATTTATTTACATGTTGTTTGACTCGAGAGATTGGGTTGCCATTGCTCCTTTTGGTATCTAACAGTGTAACAGAGATTTCAGCTTTATAACTTTTTCCATAACTTTTTATAAGGTCTTTTTCTTCGAAACATTTATTTCAAATCAAGAGTATTAGAAGATTGAACATGCGAGATGAATTCACAGCTTTTTTTCCAAGTCACTGTCAGCATGTTAAATGAGAATGAGAAACGGGGAAACAGTGACTCTTGCGACATTTTGCACGAAATCCCAGCGGCAAGAAAGAGAAAGAACGAGGTTAATATTACACACAGTTACAACGCAGTTCTTCCTTCGCTCCTCGAGAACTTCTTTTTTTATTTCCGCATCGCTGTTTTATCGCAGTCGCGCAACACCGCAAGAAAGGTCATCGTGCGCAATCACTTTTATGCATTTGCGACTCTGACATTGATGATGAAGCGCTTTACCGGGCACACCTTCTTTTCATTCTTCAGTTGACGATTATAATCAACTGCTAGTTGTGTACCCGACTTCTCGCTGAATACGTGTTATCTTTCTGATGCTCGCTCAGCCTGATTTTGACATCATATTATATTTCTTTCCGCATTACTTGTAAGACAGTCTTTGTTTTATCAGGTACAGATCCTGCGATTACTTCACAAACCTCATACGATAAATACAAATATGATTTACGACATATTTGAAACTGTTGTGAAAACGTAATTTACTTGTGGCAACGAAGCGTAGTCGCGTAACGTTAAAAGGCTATATAAACTAGTTAAAATGAGAGACAACAGGACTAATAATACATGTAGAACAGTTACGAAACAGTCGCTTATACACAAACCTATGCTAATGTGAGCGATTGGTTGCCATATGATAATTATTCGTCGAGATATATGAGACGTTTACGTGCGCAGCGTGGTATACAAACCTCCCGGAAGAGCTCGAAAGAATGTCGAGAAGCTGTCGAAAAGATGGCGTGTGAAATGTTTTCTCGCACGAGCGCCCTGACGAGAGTTCGAGGAACGCGCTCAAACCGATCTTCTAGCCTCCCCGCGATGTCTTTCGGGGTACAATATCTTTCCTCGAAACACTCGTAAATATATCGGTAAAAGGCGCTGCTGCGGGCGAACTCGCGCGGGAACCGCTAACCGGAATCGAGATCGTGCGGACCTCTCTCACTCTCTTTCCAAAAACTACTCCCAAGATATATACTCTATATAGAGGAAGAGCCGGAGCAAAAAGAGCGAGTAGGAGGGCACGGTCATGTCCTTGAGAGCTAGAGGCGAGGATAAATACACCCACCGTCCTAGAATTCCAGCTCTAGACCTTCTCTCTTCCTCTCGCTCGTTCTCGCGGCGAGATGCCCTAGACCTGGTGCAAGAGGGCGTACATAGAGAAGTCCCAGGTATAGGACGTGAGGGAAGAGAGGACTGTGGGTAGCGGGACGGTGGAGGCATGGTTATTACAGAACGTTGTAAAATTATGGATCGTTAAGTCGCTTTACGAGTTTGTTCTGTTCGCTCAGGCATCTCGCTTCCTTTCTCTCTCTTTCTTTTCTATCGCCGCTCGTCGTTCTTCTTCATTCTTCTTCCTCTCTCGCGCCTCTTTCAACCAACGTGGGATGTATCGTTCTCCACTCTTCCTCTTTCTCGTATAGTGGATCTTGTGGCGTTCTCTGCTTTGCTCGATATCGATAGACTATAGCGTGGAATATTTTTCTGGTAGTCGTGTGACCAAGGAAATTCGTTGCTTCGTTAATTTGCGCATTGTGGCGATTCGGATAGGGCAAGATTTACGTCGATGGACGTAAGAGTGAGACTTTTTCACAAATATTCGATTGACCGTGCTGCTAAAGGACGATGACGAGCGGTTGACGACAGCTTATCGCGGTCGCCGGGTTTATACGAGCGATACCTCGACGTGATCATCGTAAAACCTACCTACTTACGAGTTGTCGATACATGCGGCAACCGCATGGCCACATACATGGCACACCACCATAATATGACGCGCGAGAGTGCCGGGAGATGGTATCGACAGCATCGATGCTGTTAAATGATCTCTCTCGAAGTCGTCGACTTTTTCGAATTTTTTCGTTTTTCTCTCTATAGAAGTACCTACTACGGAGACTTTTTGAAAGAAATAATTTTTTTATGGGAGACGTTTTATTATTGACGTAACGTACGTGTGCTGAAACCAAGAGCGCGGGCACGAGGCTTCTAGTATATACACTTCTAATTGTAACTGCGCGGATTTGTAACTCCGTCTCGCTACTGCGATCTTGAGAAAATAGATGATCGAATTGAACAAGAGAAGTAGAGAACTCACGCGAAGGCACGAATGAGATTAATTCCGGGGTTGCGTGTTTCCTGTTACGTGATGTGTCGGGCGTTGGGGCCGAGCGGTTGTCTCTGAACGGAATGATATTATTAGAGATGACCCAAATAGGTTTTTTTTCGAGTGCTCGCCGACGTAGAAATGTTCGGGACGTTAACGGGTTTCCAGTTATACGGAGCGCGGCGTGAGGAACGCCCGCGAGCGTGAACGCGTATAGCATTCGAAAAGGATCGCCCAGAGGCTGCCATTATTCCGCGCGATCTGGCGTATCGTCAGATCGGGAAGCAGAAGTAAGGAGAAGAAGTGCAGGAAGATGAAAATATCGGTAGAAAGTGACGAGGCGCCCTCCCGAGAATGGCACACAGCACTCGCGAGCGTCATTTCATCTCGCGGCTGTTTCGCCCCTTTTATTTTGGGTCGGTCGAAAATATCGTTCGAAGCGCGTAAAATTCTTTCGTAATCGACGAAACAAAAGGTTGTGGATATCATTCTGCTCAGCCGCAGGTACCTATAATACGAGATGCTCACGGTGGGCACACATCTCCCTCTCTTGCAGTCCGATGCCTCTCGTTCGCGACCACCAAACCATTTCTACCATCTTCTTTGCCTTCTTCTTCATCTCCTTCTCCGTCCCTTTTCGCCTTTTTCTTCTTCTCGGAAGCGATCCCATGGCGGTAAGGTAATTGTAGTGATTATGCCCCGTTCTCTCGTTCCCTCTCGCTCGCGCTCTCTCCCACCTTCTTGCTTTTTCCTCATCTCTCACTCTACAGAGGCATCGATGTTCGTGTCCTTCGCGAATCCCAAAAAATCATACCGCGCCCGTAAACCCAACGAATGATCCGGCAAATCATCCTTTTTCTTGCCTTCCGTCATTTCCAGCTGTAATCGTGTTCGCTCTCTTTGGTTTTCATCTCGTCATTGTTTCTCAGCAACAACTTTACTCCCTCTTCGCCTACGTTTCGCTACCCTGATTCGTTCGTGTTTCTTGCTCGCTATCGACGAGCTCGCGATCATGGTGATCGATGTTTTATTCAGATGCACCAGCAGCTGCTAGTTCGTCCCTTGTCGTCGCGGCGGCGAAGATTCACCTGTTTCTACGAAACTGAGATTAGGTGGTACGAACGGACCTGTATTTCGCAACCTGCTTCTACCTTGTCGCATAACGTATATTGTGTACCGTATCATAAATAATATCTTATCTACTCGAAGACAGTTTTATGGCTATTGGCTTGCGCGAAGAATCCTATGAAATGTTTCTGGTGAATGCCGATACTCGATGCGATTTTGTTACTCACAAAAATGGACAATTTACACAAATTAACTTCAGCATAAAAATGTTATACACAGAATTTAAGATTTCAATTCTATTTAAAGTTTTATTAAATAGAAGTTAAACGCGCGCTAGCATTCAGTATATATTATATAATTCCGCAAAGTTATACAATTTTCTAATCGAAATTACTCGAAGAGATACCATTTGAGCCCATTACATTTTCTCCAGAGCATTCTCTGTGACACTTTCGCATTCTTGCTTTGCAACACAAAGCGCGGGATCGCATTCCGACGTACATCGCGAAATCACGTTGTATCGGAGACAGAAGCTCCGAGTGTGTGCCGTCATGATTTCGGCAGGGTGCTGCCACGGCGAAAGCCCGGACTTTTATCGGAAGAGGAGGCGAGCGCGAGAGCAGAACAGAAGAGATTGCGAAGAGGAGACGAGGGGGTTCGGGATGCCCGCGAAAGAGACGGCGGTCAGCCCCTCGCGGTGTGTCCGTCAGCCCGGCTATATATCACGTGTAAACGACTCGGGTATTAGCATATCTGTATCTGTCCGGTGGTTGTCCCTGCCAACTCTACCGGGATAAACGTCTCCTCCACGCTTACCTTCCCCGTCCCTCCACAGAACCCGCTGGGCCCACCCCCCCCCCCTCCCTACCTACCCGGGGATTCTCCCTAGTTCCTGTGTGCGCGGCCGAGAGATGGACCGGGCAGATTCGAGCGAACCGGTGAAGTCGGTTCGGGGAGATGCGATGACGAAGACACACGAAAACGCATGGCTCGTACGAAGTAAGACGAAGGGAGATAGGGGGCGAACAGACAGATAGCGAGAGTGCGGCGCAGGAGGAAAAAGGACTTGGACTCGCTTGCCGAAACTTTAATTGGGAGCTTACACGACGTTACGGTAACGTATTTACGTGAAGGGAGGTCGCCCTCTCTCTCTCTCTCTCTTACCTGTCGTTCGTTACATCGCGGAGACAAAGGTACCCGGTGCGCTCATTACGATCGTTAAGCATCGACTGTGCCGACCGGAACGCCAAGAGATGGAGATGCTCGACGGCGATGTTACTCCCATGCTCGATAGTGCTTCCTGAAGAAGATGAATATATGTACTGGACGTCGTGTCGCTTCGTACAAAGTAACGCCGTGAGGCTTTGCGGGGCGTCTGAAATTTATAAGTATAGTTATCAACTCATTTTTGAATGCTAATTAAAAAGTCATCGTACGAACAACATAGAATTACATCTTCTTTATCACTTTGTAATAATCGCGTGTAGACTTTTTGGAAAAATAAGTATGCTTGATAGATTCGATAAGCATTTTTTTTTTACGAGTAAGTAATAATTGATGCGCCACATCGATGCTCGGTTCTGTCGTTTACGGTCGTTTTGACGCCTCCGAGTTCTCCGAAGATGGATATTGATGCGAAAGCAGCGATTAATGGAGGAAGGAAGCCGAGCGGCCTGCATATAACTTACGCGTAATTCGGCGTAAAAGTCAAAGGGTTACCGGTAGTACTGAGGAATTTTGGAAGCGAGGCTACGCTACTTAAGTTAATCACAAGCTATCGTGCCTAACTCGGCCGTAACGTTTCGCGGCGAGTTTTCCCCGGCTTGAAACGGCATGAAGGCACGATAAAACGATTACGTTCAGCGCGCCTCGCGTTTCGGGGAAAGAAAAAGAATCTCCACAACGGCGATATACGCTGGTGCGAGGAGAGGAGAAGACCGCGGTGGTGATGGGGACAGGAACTGGGGACGATGAACAGTCGGCTCCCGTGAAAGAGAGACGAAGAAGTAGAGGGAGACCAAGGAGGGGGCAAATCGGGAGAGCGAGGCGGAGGAAGAGATAGAGAGAGAGACCGGGTCGTAATAACGGCCGAATCATTTTGCCGGGGTATTTTTCAAAATGACTGGGCACTGTAGGAACGGCGGTATGCCGTGTTCCCTCGCGATCCATCGGGGGCTCCGCCGCGCCGAATTGCCCGCAGATGCGAGGGAATGAGGAGGAAGGGCTTCGAAGAAGGGAGAGGTGGCTATGTAGAGGAAGGGCGTCCTGTGTATCCAGGAGATCGTATAAAGGGATGGAAGTGGGAGGGAGAGAGAAATAAAAAGAGATGGCGGATTTATGCACCTCATATGAGGGATGCGGAATGGGGAGGTACACGTATATCGCGGCCGTGCCAATGGGAGAAAAAGAAAATGGAAGGAAGGGGATAAAGGGCGGGGAGGCAGAGAAGACGGAATGAGATCGAGAGAGAGGGAGATAGCCCGGGCTACTGCACGGGCCACCGGTAAAAGGAGCGCGCTGAGCCGAGTAATTGCACCGATCGCCGCCGATCGTTTCTCTACCGCGGGGATGAATATTTCGATCTCTCCTCGGCCGGTTTCCGTGAATTGCGGGGAGAGCGTGACTTCTTCGGACGCAGAAACGCCCGAATCGGGCATCGGACATCGCGATGGAATTTGTGCCACTGAAAAGGAATGCGAAGCTCAACGGTCCACCTCTTCTCCGCTGCGGGCAGCCCCTTCTTGTCTTTCCGAATCGTGAATCCACCCTCGGGCCTGTCGATTTCAACGAGCCGCGAATCACGAATCTATATCGAGCGTGCAGGTGAAATAGGGACCCCGCGGGGTCCGAGACGGATAGGCGCGAGGGGTTGCAGCAACGATCAAATAAAATGACGATCGTCGAAATGATTCGGACCGAGAAAGAGAGAGACCCCTTTGTCTCTGAGCGGCGCGGCGGCGGTCGATTCGTATTCGAGGCATATCCTTCGTTTAGGTAGACAGACGGTATAATTTCGTCGGGTCCGTGTCATTTCGAGAACCTTCGCGGCGCGACTCCTCCTTTCCGAGGCGGGCTGGCTATTCCTTTACCTGGAGGATCCGCTCTGTCTCTCTTTCACTCGATCCTCCCGCTCTACCATCTATCCCCCGTCTTATCCCGCCGTCTCATTATAGACGGGCTGCCTAATATCGCGTGTGTCTCTACCGTTTTAAGACCGGGCAGTTATTTGCGAAATATTCGGAGCATTGCGTTGTCTAATGCCCGAGGACGCGCCGTGCGATCGATCCCTCGGGGTCTCGCGTCGGATGTTAAGGTAAAACGTCCTAAATTCATAGATTCTCAACGATCCGGATATAAACGAGGATACGAGTCGCGCCACAAAAAAGCCTATCTATATATAGTTGGAACTAGTGGTATTTTCGATTGCAAATGAATTTGAATCGATTTGGGTTCATGGATTAACAACGTTGCATGCTCTACTATTCAACATGTTAATCAATAATGAAGCATGTGACATTATTAATTCAACTCAGGTTCGAACGCTGTTCGAACTAAAAATAGATAGTGCGGATCGTTTCATGAATGTGTCTCAATATAATAAGCATACGTGTGTGTGTGCTGTGCAGGAACGTGGGCGCGCTTATCCGCCGCCGCGCCGTCGCCATCGTTCGTTAATTGCGAACGATTCGTTAAACATATATACAACGACATTCTCGAACACGCGATCCGTTTCGATCTTCTTCGGCAGATCGGTAAAATACTTATAACTCTGGTTCAACGTATAAGGTTCGTGAATGACGTAGAAGGAAAGAGAGAGAAGAGAGATAACAAGCGTAAAGAATATATCGCGAATTCATCCTACAGGCATCTGTAAGCACGCGCGTGCGTGTCGAGTCTGGAAGAGAAGAGTCTGGTTTTCTATGCTGATGTCCGTTCTCGCGCCTCGGTGAAGGAAACGGTACTTTTATCGATACGACGTTTAAATCGCTCCTAGATAGCGCTCGCCGTTTTTCTCACCTTCGCATCAAATAGCGCAGGGAATCGTTATCTGTTGCCATGAAACGTCAGCGGGCTAGAATGATCGGTACTTAACTGGTAACAGTTATTATACGAATATATACACGCGTTAGGCGGTGTAAAAAATATGAGTTGATTACGATAGAGGGAAATTTTTCGTATCATTCCAACACATTCTCATGTTTGCCGAGTGCGTGATCGATTGTGTATATTTTATGAATATCTAACGACAAATCGAATGTCAGAGTGTCGTCGGCACGTCTTAACTATCGCTGATGGGGAGGCGTGGCTTGCAGCAAACGCGACACACGCACCAAATTTCCCAATGAAGGAGAGGCAATAGTATAATTTTACGAGCCTAAAACTCCGCCCGAATGGACTTACGCGGTAAGATCTCGTCGAATATGTTCTATAATATTTTGTCGCCCTTCACGAACTCATCATGCGATTTCCGATATTCCAGATGAAGAGTTACGTCACTTGATCTTTACGCAACGTACGTTCAGCATATTTTCGAACGCAGATTTTCTTAACGGTTCGTCAGCTCGGCTGTTCAAGAGGTGAGCGAAATATCAATTCGTCTCGGATCTATTTCGTGAGATGCCGCGAGCGTATGTTATGAGAGAAGAGAGAGAGAGAGAGAGAGAGTAACTTGAATTTGATTTATGCTACGTTGAGTCACGGTGTAAAGTCACGTTAGTTACCACAAAGACTATCATATATCACTGCCCGATCGCGCGAGGGAAGTGCAAGGGCGGCTCGAACGCTCGTCCGAACGCTCGTGTGCGCGTCGCGTTTAGCTGCTAATTTTATATCGCATCGGATCGTGCTGTAAAATTCTGCCGCCCACGTACAGTCTGCGAATCGTCTCTCTCCGAACTGATTCCAAAAAAAAAAGAAAAAAAAAAGAAAAAGATCCATCGAATAATGTCAGTGGCTGGGTGGACAGGTTCGCGCGCTCCACATCTCTCGAAGGCCCGATTTTGAAAATTTCTCGCAATGTCCAATGACACAGAGCAGGACCCATTCGCTGAATTTCCGAAGGAAGGTGTCACGCGACGTATCGTCGTGTCGAAAGACGAAGAGTTCTGTCGCCGGAACGGGCGAGGAGGGTGGGGGGAAGGGGAGGGGAGGAGGGAAAGGGTGTTGGTTCTTATTACGGCACGATCGTTCGCCGTCCAATTAGAGCCGTCTAATTGGACCCTCTCGTGAAGTCGCGGTGATGACGGAAGTGTCGATAAGACCGGGTATACAGGCCGTGACAGTGAAACCACCGGACGAACGAGGCCCCGAGAGAAGGTACCTGGAAGGGACGGAGAGGGAGAGAGAGAGAGAGAGGGAGAGAATCAGAGGAAGAGGCGTACGGTCGAACCGTGCGTACGATACACACGAGTGACGTATCCGAACGTATGCGGCCCTCACAGAGCGATGTGAGGCGCGAATATAAATCACGGCGCGTTATACACCCGAGCGTGCGCTGGTTGCGGCAGTGCGCGGCAGTGGCCCGTTGCACGTATGCACACGCGAGAGAGACCGGGCGCGCGTCGACGCACCGGTGCGGGCGCACACGGCCTCCCCGTAGATCGAAGCGATCTCTCTCTCTCTCTCTCTCGTCTTCTTGTTTCTCGTCTTTCTCGTATACCGCCGTTTGTTCCTCCGCGTTCCGCTTTCCTTCGTCCTCCCTCTTTTCACCACCGTGTTCATCATTATCACTGAGAACACCAGCACCCTCCTCCCCTCCCCCCCCCCTCACCCCATCCAAGCATCCCCTGATTCGTACAAAAAGGAATCACGCGAAGAACAGTGACAGCGAGGTTATATTTCACCCTGTTATTCGCGAATTGCTCGTGTTGGTCTCTCTTCTTTCATGGTCTCTGCTCTCCTTTGCTATACGAATTCAAAACGATTATACGTCATCTTCGAGAACATTAACACAAATCGATTAGAGTATAGTAAGTAGGAACTCTGTAACAGAGTGTGGCATGCGAGCCCGATTTTGTGAAAATCCTATATGAGAGAGAAAAGTATCTCTTTGTATATTGTTTTATTTTATAACTTTATAATTCAGAGATTATAGAGTGAGTGTAGTGTGCGTACGTGTTCGTATATGAGGGAAAATATAAATATGTATACCTTTCCATCTCGTAGGATTTTAACGAAATAATCGCTCATGGCCATGCAGACTCCGATATAGGATTTCTCTACTATCGATGCAACAATGGATGCTGCTCTTAGAATTCTTTTTGTCGTACGATCTGACGATTTTCGCTTCTAGTCGTTGCAACGCGTTCCGAACCACGCGTTAAAGTCACCCGGCAGAATAAAGCGTGTATTGTGAGCCCTCGTTTGCCTATGCACTCACCTATGCACGCCTGTATGCACGGTGCACCTTCCGCAGGCGGGAACGCTCCAACGCAAACGATCGATATCGCGTCGAGTGTGTGACGGTGACGCGACGACAATAATGCAACCATAATCGAGCACTCGCCGTCGGCGAGTAGGCGGACGCCCGGGCATCTCGCTCATTAATTACAACAATCGTAAGTACATCGCGCCCGGTCGTTCGTCACTCCAGTCTCATATCGTGCCGTTGATAATTGCAATCAAGTCGGGCGTTTTCCTCCTATGGAGGAGAAGCGTCCCGCCTGCATGATTCCGTAGCAGGAATATGAGAGAAAGAAATCGCACGGTTGCGCTTGAAGCCGCGCCGCGGAGAAGCTCATTGCGTGATCGGGTGATGTATGGCGTATACGAGAGAGAGCGTAGGTAGGTATCCGTCCGTCCATTCGGTCTATCGCGGCTTTACCTACGCGCGACCACCTCTTACTCGCTGCACGGCGGCCTGAAATCCTCGTTGATCGAACACCTGTCCGTACAGGTAGTCCTACAACCCCTGGCAATAAAGGAGAGCATGAGCGAGCCGCGCGAGTCGCACGACCTCGCACATTGTTGCCGCAACGATCTCTCCGGCTCCCCTCTTCCGCTTCCTGCATTCCGAACGATTTTCTCGACGGATGAGTCTCGCTTCGTCTCGTCGAACGCTAATGAATCAATTGTTGAAATTCACAGCGATATTATTCATTTATACACATCGGCATCCCTTTTTATCTCTTCTTAATAATTTCTTATTCCTATTTGTGAGATGTCAGTAATGTGCTAATTGTGATTTTATACAGAGTTTTAAATTCACATTATAGATTTCACATCGGCGTATATAGTTCTCTTTTGAAAAATTGCGTTACAGTCTAACGATTTACTTTCTCTGTGTGTGTTTGACTTATGCAATGTTGATTTGCACATTACTCATATTAGTTTCGAAGCTTGTTGTATTAGCGATTGCGTTTCGATCGATCGTGATCTCGTTTTCGCAAAGATATAATATCTCCGGCAAAAATTCGTTTACCCGCACATATTCTGTGTTTTTTTCCCTTTCTCTTTTCTCGACTGACTCGTTTGCGTTGATACGTCCAGATCGACCGTAAGTCAAGCGAAATCGAAACAATAAGTACGGCGAGATACACGTGTCGTTGCTTCATTCCCTTTCGTTGTTTCGTCTTTGTCTCTCCTCGGCTACTTGTCGACGATGTTGACGTTTTAGAAAGCGGCTCGACGTCTCGCCGCTTTTCCACTGCAGCGAACGCTAATGAAAAATAGCAGGTAGAGGTGAAGGCGAGATGACAGAAAGGCAAGGAAGGAATAGCGCGAGAGGAGAGTGAAAGAACGAGCTCCTATCTGCATTCCGGTTTACCGAGAACCTATGCACCTGAGATGCATAACTCTTCTCTGTGTGTAGCGTTTGTTGAAGCGAGACAGAAAGAAAGAGAGGAGGGCTTGAGTTTGAATAATTTCGCAACGCTTCTAGATATATCTCGATATTGACGCTCGAAACGTGAAATAAATTTTAAATGCGCATCTTACATGCATAAAAAAATTCGAGTTAAATTAAGTTTATCAAAAGTTACGTGTATTCTGCTACGTTAAATTTACATATTAAAAAAAATATATTCATATTTGGTAAATATTTTATTTAGAACTGTTCAAACAAATATTTATTAAAATTTAGTTTTTATTTTGGGGTGTACTTCTTTCTTCTGAGAAGATGTCGAAAAAAATGGTTGAAAATGAGATGAGAACCGATTTGATCGCGATACAAACTCCGCGGGAATTTATCTGCGCAAAAACATGATTTATCAAAACAAAAACAGCATGCCATACGAATATTTTGCGTATCACCTCCGGTTTCTGCAGCGATTCCGTGGTTCGATATTAGCGTATTCCATCACGGTATCCTAGAATGCGATCCTATCGGTAATTGCACCCGGCCATCTCGCGAGCTTAAACAGTCCTCGTGACTCACTCATAACGCGAGATCCCGCAATTTCTATTATTATCCGACATATTTTATTATACATACCCTAGGTATGTGTATCAATGCCTAAGAACAGTGTAATTATGTGTAATATATCACTTGAGCGATGTACCAGCCGCGAGTTAAGTTCACGATATACGTCAGTCAGATACGGCTTAAAGAATTCTCGCGCTCTACCGTTACTCGGTGTCTTAACAAACGTGAAACATTTGCGAAGTAGATGCTGATATTTCTCCAACATTCTTCTTGAATTACATATTTCTCCTCGTAGAATCTTGTGTAATCATTCAGGTAATTGATTGAGATATTTGTAATTAATAAAAATAACGATATCAAATTATGTGATGTTCAATTTTTTACTTATAGTTTTGAGGACGAAGCTATTTAAAGCATTTGTATTTAGTCTCTCATTGAATTCCATGTTGTTGCTCGAATATTTTCAATTCGTGTTTGCTGTTTGTTTTCGTCTGCGCCGTCTTGAATCATCATACTCCAGAAAAAGGAAGCAAAACCACATCATGATTATTTCTGGGACGATACACTTGGCTTGTTGTCGTGGAACGAAACGAACATGTGCGTTGTACAGTGAGACGCGATTCTATCAGTAATTGCAACCGGTGAGCGAAGTGATGAAGAAGATGTTATGATTCGATCGTCGACTCGACTACCGTCACTCGTTACAAGACGAAATCCATGATAAAAGATCGTGGAAAAAGTCATACTTTGTATTTTGATTAGGATGCAGGAAAAAGAGACAAATGTCATCGCGACTCATTATTGTCTAGCAAAGTACTTTAAACAGTAATGTTTTAAACATATCCTAAGAGAAATACTTTGTATAATATACATATATAATACATAGAACTTACAAACCTGTCTTACTTTTTAATAACAAAATTTTGTTGTTCCAATCGAAATTTGATTAGAATAACTACCTATATTTTTTGGTTATATTCTAATCAAGGTTAATTAGAACAAAATTTTTAAATTAAATGGTGGGACAGTTTTTGTAAATTACATATGACAGAAAACATTTCTCAGTGCATAATCGTGTTTCGTATGGAGCTCAGGATGCAGCGATGACGAAAGTAAGTTCTAACTATTGACAAGGTGGGAGGGATATAATGCAGGAGTTAGCGAAGCGGATCGCGAGAGACGCGTCGTAGCAGTGTAATGGTCGCAGGTGCAGTTCGACAAGGTACGCTGATGCAATTAGTAAGGGGCTGTATCTATCCTGTCCGCGTACGGGTTCATGCGTTGCGCTGCGAAAAAGAAAGAAAGAGAGAGAGATTGTGGAGGTGGAATGGCTAGGGAACGTGTGTTGTTTATTTATGCGTGCCAACGAAGCGTGTCTGTCATGTAGGTTGGTAGGTGAGAGTGACGAAGGCGAGAGATCGAGAGATCTCTCGGCGAACTGCCTCCTTCGCCGCCATTGCCGCCGACGCGATGCCAATTGCAGTTATAGTTGCAACGTACGCGGATGGCATTCTTGTGTCGCGCCTATTCTGCTTTAATTAGAGCGAGTTTGCGCTTGTGTATATAAAAGTGTTGCCGATGGCAAGTTGGCGAAAATTGCATAGACACTATATAGGAAGGCATTGAACTCGCTGCTGTGAATTATTCAAGGCTCGCGGTGTCCTTGATTTGTGCATAATTACAGGAGAATCTCTTTTGCCGTTTTCAGTAAAGCTCTTTAATAGCGTAATTTATGTAACAGAGATTCACATTAATATAGTCTCTTTTACTCTTATTACAATTATATTTTGCATGCAGGAGGAGGCGAGCGATCGTGTAATTACATATACGTGCGGAAAATGCTGCAGGATATTCAGCGCGTATATATCTATTATTATAAATATTATTATTATTAGGGTCTCCGTGAGAGAGTTCTCGAATTAATATGTCACCTCGTTACTGTTTAACGAGTCTCACGTCGATATGCGTGTCTTCATCAATAATGATTCATCGCGACTCGGTGAAATACACGATCGTCCTGCCGGACGAGTATACGGCGTTCGGGTCGCGTAAGAAATTGGCGCGAGACAGCGTGCGTTAAGGGACAATCGGTTAACAGCAAACGCGGACGATCGGCGCAACACGATCAGCGACTAATTGGACACTTGGTGGTGAACGGGCCGATTCATCGACGGCCCGTCTTCGGTGTTCCGCAGATTAACTTCGCCTACGGGACGCCTCCTCTCTCTCTCTCTCTCTTCGCCTCATCTCGCTTCGCCTCGCCCGGTCTTGCGATCGGTTAACGGCGTGCCGACACACAACAGCGACGTTTCACTCGACAAGGTCGTCAAGTGACTGGCGAAATCGGATTCGCGCGCGCACAACTATACGACTACGTCTCGTCCCCCGTGTCGCGTAGCCTTTAATTTTAATACATTCGCGGATGTTAGCAGGACGTAGATCGTATCGATTACTGAATTATATCGCGAAAGAGTAAAATTTGTAATCCTCTCTTCCGCCGTTTCTTCGACGATATCGGGAGACTGGAGGAGATAGAGACGTATGTATGCACATAAATATCCGCTCAACGTATCAGCGCCGAAGTGAAGAGACGAGAGCGGGAATATATCTTGGCGTTGAAGCGATATACACTTATTTGCATATCGATTGGACGAGCTCTCATGAACTGGATACGTGAGCCGGGTCTTAATAACGCGGTAATGAGAGCGTTTTCCTCTCAAACAACAACCCCCATTACGCGCGACGGACTCGGTTATCGCCTAAAAAGGTAACATACGAGAGCAGCGAAAGAGAGAAGATTGGTGACGCAATGAAAATCGATTGATTAACGACTTAGTTTATTAAAGCCCGTCATGCTGTTCGAGTAGTGATCTAATTAAATTACATCACACCCAAGATTTCACCTGGATGCTCAAGGGATTCAGTTATGAGAGCTACAGTTTACTGCGACCGCTTTTAAATTTATGCGCCGTATATGTAATCGTCTCGCTTCGTGCATTTCCGCGATTGTGCGGGCCATCGTCGTAACTTTATGCCGGTTCATCGATGCTCAACGCGAAAACGATTGCAATTAAAAACCATTAGCACTCATTCTTTCCTGAATTCAAGTTGCATTCGCGCTCGGTCGACTATCGCATAAATGTGGCTCTTGATATCGCGGCCAATCGATTTGCGACTCCATTTGCGATGTGTAAGTCGCTCGGCTCATTATCGTGCCTTCGAGATCGGGCTCTAATTGCGAGACCAGCGCGCGATGGCTCTCCGTTGCAGGATATCGGAGTACCGTTTCGAGCAACGTGTATCTGTACGCGCGTGTGAATATCGTGGAAAGTCGTAAACGTGGCGAATAGAATAATTATCGGCACACCGCGATGCGCCTTTCCTCCAGTAGATAACAATTAGGTACGCCACGGAAAATCCGCCTGGCAACTTTCCGCGCGGCGCTAAACTCCGTGAGATTACCGTATACGCGTCGTGTTTTAATGGTCCGCGAGCATTAGCACGGACCACTTATCTTCCCATAAAGACACCCGACATTACGTCGTCTCCTCCGACAATTTTATTCGTCGTTGCGGCTGCAGCGATCGGCGTCTAGCGGGATCGGCGTTCAAGGATATATCTTGCAAATCGTCGAGCATCGCGAAAAAAAACGCAAGTTGCACCGCGAGACGAGTTTCGTGTCGCAATATTACGAATAGTTATGCTTTAGAAAAAGAGAGATACTTAAAATTAATCTTTATAACTCTATTATCAAACTCTGTTCCTTCCTTAAATTATCTACGACATAATATATTATATTATATTACTCTTAAAAATTGAACATTGAGACAGTCTTGAAAAGGAGAATGGCTCAATTTTTACTTTTTAGAGTGTTACTCTAAAGGATTTGAAGAATAAAAATTGCTTGTAAAACGCTATTGTCGAGATATATGTATTGGCTATTTACAAGCTCGCCACGTCAGCAGGACTGTGGCAATTACGAAAAAAGCAGATGTCGCAATCGTTCACGATCGGGTCCCCCGCATAGCTAAAGGGCAAAGCTAATTTCCATCGATCATCCGCTCATCGTTCCCTGATTTTTGCGCCGGTGGGAGGATAGCATTAGCATGAAGGCGCTCCTTCTGGAAAAAGAGTTGCGCCGGAGCTTCTTTACAGGCAAAATCGTGCGTTGGGCAATCGATCAATCGCTTCTCTAGGCGTTGCGGGTTATTACGTGAAAAATGCTTGTACCTTCGATAGCTTCTCACCGCGGGAGGGTTCGGACCCCCAGCGTACTCCTTCCTCGTCCTCCGTCGGTCTTCAGTGTACACCTCTCGCTCTTTCTTTCTCTGTATTTCCTTTTCCATCTCGCATCCCTCTCTTGGTACCCTCATCCTCGTGCCATCAGCAATCCTCATCTATCTTAGCCCTCTCCTTCCACACCGAACTCCATCCTAGGCCGAGTCCTTCCAGTCAGGATTCTTCTTCCTTCCTTCCTTTCCATCCCTTTTCTCTCTGTCCGCGGTTACGGTTCAACTTCCATGAGCTCCTCCGTTCTTTGAAGGTACACGAACGTGCGCGCATATAATTCTTCGCGGGGGAGGAGGGAGAGGAGGTGACGGCGGTCGGGACGGGATGGAGGGGGGAGGGGGGTTGTAAACGGCGTACGAGCAACCGCACGGAAAGCCAAAGTGATAGAGCGTGATTTATCTGTCGGTCGCAATTTTTATCGTCACTTCCCACCTTTAAAGGTTGCAGTTACGACGTTTGCGGCGTTGCTCGCGCGAACGTGTACGCTTCCGCGGGTATTCACGCGCATCCATACTCATTCTTTCGACTTGACGACGAGGGATTGATTGTAAATTTCGCCATTGACAGTAGACCAGGAGCCTCCACGTGACTCCATAGCGGACCCCGTGGTTCGTACATTGATTATATGATTTCGGCACGCGAACTTGATTTACGATCTCTGAAATCTGGCACTCGGAATTTATAACCAGATTATTAACCACAGTCGCACCCACACAACACACATTATCTAATGGGAAATCTCTACGATCATTACTGGAGAATATTGTAGTACGTGCACAGCAGCGGTTTTGCCGAAGTATAATTTGCAAATTTATAGTTAGATATAGATCTGAAAATAATCTTGTTAAATTATCCAAATAATTATGTAGAACGTTCAATTATTTCGATACGCTGGAAAATGTACTAAATCCTAATACATATTTCTTTGAATAGTACTAATTGTACGCAAACATTTACTCGCAGTAAATAAATATCAGTTAAAAAATGTTAGTGAAATCAAAAATTAATGGTTTAAATATTTGCTTACACAATTAGAGCTATTCAAACAAATATTTATTTTCAGTCTTTTTTTTGTCAGTGTAGTGTGTCCAATAAAATTATTTTCAGATCCGTATATCTACTGGCAAAATTTTTTTAACTATTTCAGCAAAATTGTTGTCTCCATTATGTGTATAACATTATTCATGGAGGAATTAATATCATGATTTTTGAACGCGTCACTTGTAGAAGTTATTCTAACGACGTTTCCAGGGTGATTATTTGTTTGCGCGTGCAAGTTAAACGAAGCCATGATTCTCTTCGTGATTTTCTTGCAAACTCAGTTGCAAGTTGTCTGCGCGCCGCTATCGCGGCGCCATAAAATTAAGGCAACGATTACCGCCGTCCCGTTTTATAGATCCGCCATATAGTCGTATTATTTAAGCGTGCGCCACGACCGTACATATACCGCCGCGGAATCTTGGATAAGAGATTGTAAATTTCGAAAACCTGGTGCGGTTCGACCGTAAATTTCTCGCAGGTCGAATAGCGAGTCAAAATAGACGCATTACGTATGCTGCTTTGCCTGCACCATAACTCATGGCTATTGTTATTATCATCGCTCACGAGATGATTGACCATTAACAGCTGTCGGTTGCCGTTGCTTGCACATCGATGGAAAATTGCATTAAATTTATTGAGAGACGTGACATAAAACCATGATTTCCATCTCTTCAGCTTTCGGTCCAAGATTTCGTCTGTTTGAACAAATTTTTCGAATTTTTGGCTCTTTGGTTGATGGAAAAGATTTCATGATCTTTTTTTAACAGAATAAAAAAACAATTAAAAAAAATTTTTTTAATTTAATTCGATCTGAAAGTAATTTTATTAGACCCTCAAAATAATTATGTAGAACGCTCAAACAGTTTTTGCTAGAATGTCAAGACTTTTTGCAGCGTAGTTGCAACATGCTTGATGTTTCTACGTAATTATTTTGATTTAATATTCAATGAAGATCTCAAAATAAATTTAATGGTCCAATAAAATTATTTTCATATTTGTATCTATATCAAAGAATTTTTTAATGCTCGAACAAAATCATTCTTTCCGTTTATAGCGAATTCTCTTGTTCTCGTTAAAAATGATTAAAAACGTATATCATATTTCTGCGATCATTATATGAGCTCTATGATTTCCTCGAAACTTTTCCAGATCAAAGCGGCGAGCTTTACAATGAAAATTTAAGTGATACTTGAAACGACAAAAGTATCCAACGTAACAATGGCGTGAGAGATGGCCGGTGCTCACCTTTGCTCTCGCCGCCAATGCCGCATGGCCCTGCACAGTTCGCTCGTAAAGCACCTAGCCGCATCAGGCCGGTGCATTCGGCTGCACCGTACCGTGTAACGGGCTGTTTAGTGGCTGTTTAGCGATCCGATTCTACCGATTAGAAGAAAAAGCTTGCGTAAACACCAGCCGGCGCGTCTGTTTCGCACCGGTGGATGCATATACTCTACATTATATGTAACTTTGTATGCGTACGCTCCCCTATGTTCACGCCGGCAGCGCACCGTGTCGTGTTAAGATGTTACGCTGCGCTGATGCAATTCGACACACACACACGCATACGGGTGCGCGCGCGCACAAATACACTTGGAAAATCTCAATCTGATGCATCGCGTAACGCGTTAACGCCGAATATTATTATCGAATGAGTATCACGTACGTCTCTGTCAATTATTCTTTTTATCGATCGTATCATAATTTCTTCTCGATTTCGATCATAGACCCGGAGGTGATTTCGGCTAAAATATATACGTAACGCAAGATTTATCACGCAAAATTATATTTATATCGTGCTTGTCGAGATATACGATCGAGAATGTCAATGTACCGGCGCGGCGGCGCAAGCCCCCTGGGCGTCTAGGTACCGGTACACTGAAACGTCAGAGAGCGACATTAAAATTATATTTACACCGTTGTAATAGCGTATAAATAGAAGTCACGTTCGCGCACTAATAGCTCGCGCACAGAGCATCGGCAAAAAGCGGGCAGAGGGAAGTTTTATAGTGCATCAATAATGACCGACACCGCGGTGCCGCTTTAAGACAGAACGTTACCTTGATGCAACTTGGATCCTTCATTAGGCGCTACCGATTGACCGGTAGGTAGGTAGGGAAGGAAGATAGCCGTGCGCTGCATGCACATGCATGCATGCATGCATGCAGAACGCTCGACAAAAAGCGTACGCGTGCAAAGCGTTTCGCAGCCTCGGGGCGCAAACGGAGAGATTCCAGATTCTCGACACCACTTATCTCCCCTACAACTTTCTGCCAGTGGAGCAGATGAGAGGCGCCGATAAAAGTGCATGAAATATATCGATAGGCTGTGCACATACGTATAATCTTGATCGACGATCGGGTTATTAATAATTCGACCGCGTTTCGCCCACTGTAAATCACGCGAAAAACAAGTTGTCTGCCAGAACGGGCCCTTCGCACTGCGAGCGTTTATAACTGGTTTCCTTCCGGAAGTAAGAAGGAAGAAAAAGATCGAGAGAGGGGAAGAAAAAAAGGTGGAGAGAGAAAAGATGTAGCGCGCACGGTTTAATACTGGTAGCGAAAAGGAACGTGCCGGCCGGCGCGGCGTGGCGTTCCGCTATTACAAATCCGGCGCGTTCCTTGAAAAAGAATTTATTAACCTTCATCGGGGATGCGCGTCACGCTCATCGATATCCCGTACTTTGTTTCGGAGAAAATAATCAATATCGGCGCTCCCTCCCGCCCCTCTTAACGCGCGCATACCGGCTTGAATTTATAGGCCTGCAGTCAGTCATATATCGTGTAAAATCATACGTAATTTACAGAGATGCATTGAAAAGAAAAGAAAAAAAAGTGTAGATGTCGATGGCAAACGAACGTGGCGCCATACTTCTTTTGCTCCGTCTAGAATGTATCGTGTAAATGTATAGTGCAACGTGATATTCAGAAGATACAACAACGACGGTGTAATTAATTGAGGCGCATCGCGTGGCTACGCCGGCGCTCGTAATCAGTAAATTGAATTCTACCCCCCCCCCAATTGGAGGAGCGATCGGAACGGTTTGTATCTCTCGCAGCTCGCACAAAAACTGTACTTACCATATACGCATGCAAAGCTGGTTTCACGCGCCCGCGGCCACTCGGAAATTCCAGATTCTCGTCACGGTCACTTATACAACTTTGTTTCCTGTAAACGGAATCACGCGATCGTCACTGTAATTGTAACAAAAAGCCGCGGCCTGCTCAATTCGTCCGGAACTTCCGCGCGCGAAAACCGTAGTAGAGGGCGGCGGCCGGCGCGCAAATTTGAGGGATATCATAATTTTAGTCGGTGTGCATGCGCGGCCATTGAACGCTGAATATATGTTGTGACAGCAGGTGAAGGCAATTGAGAGAAAGAGGCGCATTCATTTTATTATAAAAAGCTCTCTCTCTTTTTTTTTGTTTTTTTTTTTACGTACTTCGATACTTTCTGTCGTTACAACTTATTGTAGGCACGAAGATGTGTATACGTCCGCTGTGTGTGCGAAATTAGAAGAAATGTATTCGCCGAGCCGCACGACCAGCAGTTCATGGAAACGTTTACGGTTGGGACGGATACATCGTGTCGACTTTGTTACTCATTGCCAGCAATAATAAGCCAACAATGGCTAACGGGCCGATAAACGTTACAGATCCGATAAGTGCCAAGTGCTACGTAAAGTATCGCACGGGCGGCAACGCGAAGGTATAGCGTAATAGGTCTATTTAAGCGGGACAGTCAAGAGGGTTATCATTACCACCAGGTTATTAGAATTCTCTGATCCTCCGTGTCGATACGATTGCACCTTCTCAGAGATACGTTTTATCTGTTCAAGATGTGTGTGTGTGTGTGTGAGAGAGAGAGAGAGAGAGAGAGCCGGTCCGGTCGAAACCGCTACGTATGTATACTTTCGTCATGTGCGTGCAAAAGTCGATGCGTACCACACCGCCTCGAGCATTTTCGGTATGACGGAGTCTCGACGCCATTCATTTCTCGTGCAATCTTGTTGCACGAAGAAGCAAGCACGAAAGTCACCTCCGGCTTCGAAACCGGCTGCGTATTCGTCGATCGTTCGCTTTCAGCCGCATACGTTGAACAAACAGGGCATTGATCGCGCGAGTGTCCATCAGCTCCGCAGGTTCCGAGCCGTTCTAGAATTGTTCGGGAGAATTCACCGCGGCGATGTCGTACAGGTATATACAAACGTGCGAACGTGTGTCCCGTGTAAAAACGCGCTTGTTTCACAATCTAGTTTTTAACGTATCATTTTTATCGGTTGATTTCTGCGCGGAAACCGCGCATCCGAGTATCCGTTATATCTTTGCATTTTCATTGTTCGCGCGCTGCAAACTCCTCCGGCGTTGTTTCGGGCGTTGCCTCGTAGCGTGATTAGAAGTGGAAGACGCGCAGTAAGATGGAGAGAGATTAGAAAAGATAGCGATGGAACTTCTAGATGAGTTCCCCCGGGAGAAAATAATTTGCGGGTGACCAACCGGCCAGAGCGGTGTCTGCGGTCTTCGTACAATCTCGAAGAGAGAAAGAGAGAACGGGGAATGTACGCGCGGACATAGAGGGCAGGGGATAGGTATAGAAGGGAAAAGAATATTGTGGTCGACGCGCTCGTAGATGAGAGTGAACGCGGGGTGGCGGTAACGGCGGAGGAAATGCAAAGACGCAGAAGGAGACGAAGACGAAGAGGAGAACCGCGGGCCAGGCCTCGACCTCGGGGTTTATTAACTCCGGGTAACGTTATATAGCGCTTTGTGGGCCCGCGCGAGCGCATCTAACGCACACTCCGACACGCGCGAGCTGCAAAATTCTGCGGCGCAAGATCTGTGCTCATTGTGCTGGCAGAGGACTATCTCGTCGGCCAAAGAAAAGCTTCTAACAGTCCAAGCTCGCGGAGATTCTAAGAAGAATAAATCTAGCGGGGTGTATATCGAGTACTTTCTATACTCTCTAAAGCGCAATCTCTATAATTACGTTCTCAGAATCGATCTAGTAAGTAGATTAGTTGGATATATGTATAAACGTTAAGTACATCGTGGAGAATTTATTCTCTAAACAGGTGGTAGTCGTCGTCTACTTCAAAATCTGCGCGATTTAATGATTCGGCTATCTTAGGAAGATTCGCGATATATCCCGTTAACGCGAGATAGGATCGTATAGAACGTCCCTCCTCCCCTTTTCTTTGCAGCGACTACACATCTCTTGGATTTCCGGGCACGAACCATTCGGTTACACGAGCTCGGAACGAATTATTAACGGCGTTGGCTCGTCCAAGCGCCTCGCGTCCGCGGTTGCGTTCGTCCCTGACTTTGCTGCGAGCAAGGATGATGAAGGATATATGTATTTCATGTAAGTCGGTGCGCGCGATATTTCAAAAATCTGCTGCGAGAAGCCCATGGAGCGAAACGAGAGAGCGAAGGATCATCGCGATCGGTGGGGAGCGCGGAAACGGGAAGGTCGATCGAGTTAATCGCGCTAACGAACGTTGTGATAAACGGAAGCGTATTATGTGAAACGACACGGTGACGTAACGCGGTATACACGGATTACCATGGTCACGGACGCGCGATATAATGAGTAAAGAAATATAACGAACTACTTATATCGGACTGCAGGAATTGTGAGCGGATAATACAAGCCATTTCACGGCTTCTGGAGCACGATTGCGTGGATATTAACCGGAGCAGCGCTCATGCACGACCGTGTACACGCAACCGTGGGATTTCGCGTTATTACGCGAGCTAGAGTGCATTTAGATATTCCCTCTCGTGACGCTCCCCTGTAGCAGCGAATCGCACACACACGTATACAAGCGCACGTACTCTCGCGAGTACTCGCGTATATAGCCTCGCGAAGTACGGGGCCGCGTTTGGCATTCACGTGTAAACGCAGTAAATAGTCGTGCAAACAGCGGTAGAGGAATAATAGCGTCAGCGTGGATGGTAGCAGAAAAGGGCTCGTGCGAGCATCACTCGCGCCGGACTCTACAAGAAATGCATTCCAGCATAAAGCACGCTGTAAGTCCCTCAGATAATTATCTTGCTTTCGAGACAGTCGGACAAAGAGGGGGAGAGAGAGAGAGAGAGAGAGAGAGAGAGAGAGAGCTCGGCCAACTCCGGAACTTTCTGTTTGCACGCGCAACATCGCTAAATCCTGTACGCAGTAAATGCGCAGCACGACCCCTGTCTTTATCTCTCTGGATTCTGTCGTGCACGTGCGAGCATCGTTTCGTACATTTCGTCCAGAGGCGATCTCTCGTTGCGGCGCGTCCGATGTTGTGTTCTAATGTAGAGTAAGTACCGCTGTATATTCGCGTATATGATACACCGTGTTTTCAGAAATTGCTTCGCACTCGTGCGATTTACGCACATCGAGTCCGAAATCGCGCGAATGCAACGGTATCTCGCGGTCTTTTTGCTTGAAATCGGGCTCTTGTTACGGTGGTCGATTCTCGTTGGACATACGGTAGTTCGTTGTACTCATGAACGTACAAGATACGTTCAAGAGGCGCGTCGAGCCCTCGTCGTTATCGAAGAATTGAGGGCTCTTCGAGGATATTACCGCGTAAACTCAGTGAGGTTAACGGAATTGGCGAATAATAAGAACGAGAGCAAAGAATCTTGCACAAAGTGTAAAACGTAAAAAAATGAACCAATCAAAGACCTTCATTTTTTTCTTCCGCGAGATAAAAGACTCTAATTGGTTGATTTCTTTATGTTTGCGCTGTACAAGAATCTGTGCTTCTACCCTTACAGGCTTAATTCTACAGTAAGCCATTTCCTAAGCTGTGAGTCTTAAACTGGAAGAAATTGACCAATCATAATCGAATGTGAAAAGAACGATTCTCTATGATTGGTCAATTTCTTACGTCTTAAGACTTAAAGCGGGACTTAAAGCTTATGTAATAATTTACTGCAGAAAGCCTCACGAAAAAGACGCGTTTCTCATCGGATGTCTCGATTCTTTTTTCCATAACAATTAAGGGGTGATGAAAGAATATCTCAAGCAAAGATGGAAAGATTTTCAACGATGATCAATGTTAGATCGATTTCGAATGACGCGTCGAGAAAATCGACACGCTGTTCTGAGAATATAACGTACTTTTTAGTCGCGCTGAGTTTTTTTTTACCGTGTCCGCAGGAATGTGTTGTGTCATACTGTCAGTTTCGGGCCAACGTACCGTGGTACCGACCACGCAAACTTGTCTTTCAAAATTCGTTTCCGATACAATATTGTGCGTTACAAATTTTTTTGACTCTGTTGGTATTAATAACATGGCATTAACAGAGGCGATTACGCTGTTACGATCAGAAAACATTCGGCAAACTTTTTTTTGCTCTCAAATTACATCAATATCTGAATAAAATAAACAAGTTCAAGTTCCTCTTTCGTAAGTCGACATCTTGTAAGTAGACGGCCTGTCTGTAGCTTCGAACCGACCGTTCTTACATTAGCACACGAAAAACAATAGAGAAGAGAACTCTGTATCTTGCAGCGGGAAGAGGCAGCCTCCTCACTCACGTGCGAAGGGCCCTCGCAACTAATTTCACTTTCAAAAGTGCCTACCTCGCGCGTTCTCATTATTTATCTGCAATTAAGAATCTCAAGGGGCGTCGGCGCTCTGCCACGCCGACGTACCCTCTCCTGTCCCACTACTGTCTGCTCCGCTCCACCTCCCGCTCCTCCGCTTTCAGCCACTTCTGCATACACCGACTGGGCACTGAAGAGGAGAGGATCCTGACTGTTCGGGTGGTCTCGCACCGGCCCCTCGGGTTCATCACAGACAGCGCCGCGGCAGACTCGCGGCTCCCGACGGCGCTCTCCTTTTCTCTCTCTGCGTGCATGCGATTCTCTCTCTCTCTCTCTCTCTCTCTCCCTCTGATCTCTCTTTTTCTTCCTGTCTACCTCAGGTTAGGCCTCCGCCCTCCCGCAGCTCTCTCCTCTCTCCCCTTTGTCTCTCTTCCTCTCCTCATCGCCGCGCTCCCTGTTCTTTCTCTCGCGAGCCGCTCACCTCGCTTAACGTCAAAAAACATCGCGATTTTATCATCCCTTTCAATTAACTTAACAATATGCCAGATACACAACAAGAGATAGCCAATAGTTCCGCAGCCGTAAACGCAACCGATGGGGACCGATGGGGCGGGCGCGGCCACCGGCGTCAGCCGCCGGCAAAGTTTCGTCCTGAGGTTGTGGCCGAGAACGGAGCGAGGCGGAGGCGAGCCGGAGAAGCGACGTCGTGCCCGAAGAGAAACGCGCATAACACACCGCCTCTCCAACGAGTGACGATGCCTTGGCATTGAAACGGGTCTACTTTTCGGCGCGCGTAATCCCGATCGTAATGTCGTGGCCATTATGCCCGGCGATCCTTTTTGCTCCATTTCCTTTTCTCTCTCTCTCTCTTTCTTTTTGTCCTTTTCGTCTCTCGCATCTCGATACGTCGCGGAACTTGCCACCGTACGGTCGATAAGATTCTCTTGCATATTAGAGTAGGTACTCGCAACCATACAATGTTGGCTATCGGAGAGAAGACGGTAGCCCTTCTTTTTTTTATTTTTTATTTTCACCACGCTTCTCTCTTCTGTCCGTCGTACGTCGTCCACCCATACGTGTACGATATTTGCTCTCTTTTCTCTCGCATATACGTCTCGAAAGATATCCCAGAAAAGTTGTACGATGACAAATGAGCACTTTCGAGTGAGCCATCTGTATCGTCTCGTGATAAAGTCGCGCTCTGAATATTTTTCGGATTATTGTTCATTATATCACTTGTGACACTCGCGACTTTTGGCTACCGATCTTACGCGTGACTCTTGAGCGGGCGTTTCAATTTTATGTCCCGGTAGATAATCGTGTTCTCGAGATCGCGCTCGTTATTTACAAGGAAGCTGCTTTTTATCGCTATTTGTTCTTTTGCAGCTCGTTACGCCGCGACGACGCTTTTTCTTCGCGGTGGTTAAGGAGCCGGTGTGGCCCGCGTTGACGAAATACTGCGGCGACCGTTTTCGCCCCGCGCGACGTAATCTCGCGTTGCATTATTTACCGCGCGACGACGCGACGTCTCGCCGGGGCGCGGTGCCAATGACCGGCGAGCGCGTATTTTACGCTCGTAAAACACGATCAAAATAAAGCGTTAGATTTCTTCCCGAAACCACTTAACGACAAATTCCGGTCGTTGACTTTTGCAACGTCATTATTGCGAAATTGCCTCATTGTGTGCCTCGGCCGAGACTCCTCTGCAGCGTAAGAGAGCGCGCTACGGTTTCTGTATTGAGAAAGTAGGAAGCAAGAACGTCTCTTTTCTCCATCTTTTTTTTCTTCCTCGACTGTTACCATCGATCAATCACGATTCTTATCTTCCAGCTGTGTCGAGTCGCGAGATCGTATTCGATAACGATGAGAAAAGAATTACGCAAACGCTGCTGAACAAAAATGTCTACCTGAAACGTTAAATTCGTACGCGGCCGTCCGTCGCGAAACAGTTCTCGGACTCTTCCGTGGCGCGACAATGTAACGAGGGACCTTTATCGCTTCGATGATTAATTTAGAAGTGCCGCGAGATCGGTTGTGCGACTAACGGAGCATACGGTCGTGGCGGAACCGTGTTAAAACGCGCTTTTTACCCCCCGCGGTAACCGAAACGCCTCTCCCGTGTCCATCGAGATCAGCAGAGTCATCGTCGTCGTCTTCATCGACCTCCTTCTTCTCTTCTTTCTCATTCTCCGGTTTTCGTCCTCTTCCGCTTCGTTATCGATATGAACGCCGATAGATTACGTGACGTTTACCTCTCTTTTCACCTACATCTCGTTCATCTCTCTTATCTCTAATCGTTTTTAATCATCTTCGAAACATTTCTACGAAACACTTTTTAATCATTCTCTCTCTCCCTCCAGAAACTCTGTAAATCTGAAATAATGAATAATTACTGGCTATCAGTCCAAAGTATACCACTGGGTAATGAATAAAGTTTAACTGAAAAAGAAAGGAAATTCAAGTATTATATAATTAAAATACCGACATTTCCACGTCAGTTTCCAATGCCATATATATTGAATTTATACACTAAAAGCAAGGTTAGTTAGGGATTCCACGTTTCATTAATTTTTTAGTCAATATTTCACCGTGTTCACTGGATTAGCAGTGGCATATTTGAGACCGATAATCGGTGATTATCCACTGATTTAGATTTAGAGAAAACATGTTGCAGAAAGAGAGAGAGAAAGAGAGAGAGAGAGAGAGCACGTAGAGTAGCGACAGTCTAAAAAAAGTCGGGAAAGAATCCACATTTGCTCAGCTCAGCAACGTGCAATGGAGTTGAGAATGGTCTGTGGATTATTTCAAGGACGCGGTGAGACCGGTAGAAGTATCGTTGCGCGTTTGAAATTCCTCCGACCCACCTCGAGGACTCGCGTTCAAGTAATTGCCGTCTTCTTCAGTTCACCGAGTGCCTCTAACGGTTACTCGTGTCGGAGATTCGCATGGTCAGACTCGGCGGTTCAAGTATCCTGTACATCGTTAGAACGCGCATGGCCGATTTGAAGAATTATTAAAGAACTATAGCTGAAATGAAAGCGAGAATTGCATTCCGGCAATAAGCAGGACTCATACGTGCTGTCTCTTCTCTCTTTTCTTTTTTTCGTCGTGACAAGTTTAATATATGGAAAAAAAATAGATTAGACGATTCGGCAAAACTGTAACTTGCTGCGCGAGTTCAACTACTGTAACTAAGAAAATTTGATGGTTTAATGAAGAAATTATATCTGTAGCAATTATTAGTGTGCTAATTCAGTTAATTCTTTGCTACAATAAAAATTGTTAATGTAATAAATTTTTTTTTATTACAACAATAAAAGTACACGATTGTCTTAGCTAGTATGTTTTGTTAAAAATCTTTATCTATATATTGGATTGACTTTCATAGAAAGTTGCTGTACTAACACTGTGCTATTACAACGAATATAATTACCTATATAATCGCTAATTTTATTCAGTTGTACAACTTTACTATTTTAACATGGAAAACTAGCTGACCGTATATTACAGTTGTATAGTTCTTAATATTTTTGACAAATTTTTTTCGTAAATGTAAAAAAAATCCATGAGAGTTATGTAAAGTATTTTTGCGATGCCGTCGGTGTGAAGAAAGATTTCCGGCTGTTCTTTTTTTGGAGCTCACGCGAAGAAATATTTTATAATTGTATTATATTTTTTTTCTTGAAGCAGTGAAAGCAACCAGCCGTTTCATGCATACCTCTCAATTTATCACGAAATCCGCGATTGGTTTTTACGTTTCCTTTCTTTCTCTTTTGTTTTTTTTTTTTTTTAATGGCATATGGCTAGTCCGTGCCAGAGCCTTGCTGCGGGGCTTCCACCTTGCTTAACCATCCTTGTTGTCGTCTACTTCTTGTTCCTCTTGCTCTACGCCTTCTCATTATCATGTTGCCGAAATGTAATGGGTCACGGTTTGTGAAAAGCGGAGAGAGTGATGAGAGACTGAAGGAAGAGAGCCGCTTACTTCCGTCAGGATGATGCGACGCGAGAGGAAGCGGGGTTGAGATAAAAACGCAAGCGAATATAATTATTATTTACAGCTTTTAAGACGTCTAATAAAGTCGTCTGAGCACGCGGGATATAGATTTTGTCCGAAGAAGGAACCTACTTGAGATTCCACGACGCCGTGTTTTTCTTTTTTTTCTAGGCAAACAACTCGAGGTTCAAAGTGTCTTAACGAGCTATCGATTTAATGGCAGCTGATTTAAATTATAATAAACTGGTTATCTGATCTAACGACATAGAAAATAAAATTGACGGCAAATACTTTCGTCCTGCTATAGTCACGATATTTGCACGATCACGAAGAAAAGTAGCGGTTACTTTGTATATAGAACCGATTAATCGATTTTCTTTTGAAAACGCGGCAACATTCTTTAATAGTCCAACCATGCAACTTATCGAGCATACGCTTCTCATTTATACGCCTATTTTATTATCCTTAACTGGTTCCGAAGAATTAATGTCTCTAATTTATATTATATTTCTCAGAACTTGTTATTACCTTTATGCCGGTTTACTTTGCAACAAATTTAAAGTTAATTCCATCTGCAATGCTTAAAATTAATTGTGAACTTCATATCATTATAACGCCTATAATTGTTGCATCAATCACGCGTTCGTGCGCGTCAAAAATGTCTTGGATACAATTAGCGGTATCAAAGATATGCAGTACGAGCAAATATTTCCAAGCGATTGCGCCACGTCACCTCGCTACATTACGCTCAAAGATATTTCCTGGCGATCGCGCGAAAAGCCGCGGTGTATGTCCTCGCGGAGGATGATCACGAGCGAGAGTGATGCATTCACGTCGCCCATCATCCTCGTCTACCCCGTAACCGTATCGTATCCGTACCGTATCGTCCGGCCGGGCCATTACGGCCGGTACGTGGTCTATAAGCTATGGGGAGCACAGAAAGTTACGGCATGCGCGGTCGCACGGCGAGAAAACCCCCGTGGACCGGCCGGCGGGACGGGCCTGTTGTCCGCTCGTAACTCGAGGTAATTAGAATCAGAAGTACCTACACACCCTTCCTCCGCTCACCTTCCCCGTCCCTTCGTCCTGCCCTCGTCCTCTGTTCCTCTTGTTCTTATTCCACCTTTCGCCTCGTGTACTCTGTCGGCCGTCGTCTCGTCGCCCCATGCGGCGCGTTTGCATATACACGCACGTGCGTAAGCAATGCGCGCGAGGCAGGTCGCGGAGCGCGTATAAGACGTGCGCGTGCGGCTCTCTTCGTCCCTTTCTCCCTTTCCCCTTCACCGGAAACTGTCCGTCTCTCTTAAGTTCTACCCTTTTCTCGCTGTCGCTCTGTGATTTCAGAGTTTCTTTAAGTCTCTCTCTCTCTCTCTCTCTCTCTCTCTCTCTCTCTCTCTCTCTCTCT
>NW_017275390.1:1933843-1938867 GCF_001594065.2 Cyphomyrmex costatus
CTGTCTGACTCTCTCTCTCTCTCTCTCTCTCTCTCTCTCTCTCTCTCTCTCTCTCTCTCTCTCTCTCTGTTTTTCTCTTGCCGCGGTATATGAAATTCCATGTATGATGAGTATACCCGTTATTAACACGTTAAAGCAGCAATTGTATACTCGCTCGAGCGACAATTAAATTTAATTAACTTACATTCTAAGCGAATCTAAAAGTCCAACGAAATTATGAAAATTAACTGGGATCTTTAAAATAATTAGATTTTCTTCTAAACGTTGTTTGTGCCGGATATAAAGAGTCAAGATGGGTTTTTATTATCGAATAAAGTGTCGAGTATTCTAGAGAGGCATAGCTGCAACTGATGCGGTAAATGCAATTTCTTTTGTTATTTCTCTTTTTTATTTTTTATCCTTGGTTTTCTAATGACTTTTTTCTTTTACAGCGGCTTCTCTTCCTTTCCACGCGAGTCCTAGCGGATTCGTCTCGCTTCACGTACACGAGGAACGCTCGTTACGAATGACTACTTTCGTTATTGCGATTATTATCGATCTTCCGGAGATGCTGGCAAGATCATAGTAATTTCGTAGCTCGGTAGTTTCTCTACGTAACGTATATCTGGGTGATTTCTTGAAGACTCGGTCTCTTGTCCCTCATGTCGTTGCGCGCGAGTGACTTTCACGATATCAAATCTTGCGTGACAATTTCATTGATGATAAAATATACCGAACTCGTTGCGGTTAGCGTCTATGGTCGTATAACGTACATGCGTGCACACACACAATTGATATTATTAAATTTTTGACGAAAATGATGTTGTCGGACAGGTTTATTGAAAAAACTCGTCGGACGAGTAATTCAAGAAGTAAAAGTTTTTTAACGTTCTCGGCAAGTCGCTTCTATGCACTCTTTCTTTACACCTATTCTCACATTCGCACTATACATCCTCTGACGGATAAAGAATAAATTGCGACAAAGCGCCAAGTTAATTAGGATACGACGTCACTAATGAAGTCGACTTTATCTGCACCACGTTCTCATTAATCCGGGCAATTCAGATTCGCGTAAGGCGATAACGGAATGATTGGTCGCTTTCTACGTTTGATAAACAGCATCGAGAAAGTGATCGCAAAGTGTCGACCGATTGTTGTTGCGACGGAAGGGGACCGATGAGATCTAAAAACTCGCGCCTTCTCGTGAGCTGAATTAATTAACGGCGGCCGTAGCGAAATCAAGGCCGCGATATGGTATATATACGCCCGGGTTTCGAACCCGGCCGCTTTTTAATAGCCCCCGGGAGTAATGATCGATTACTCCGAGTTGCGTGTTAGGAGGTCCCGCGGGAGGGGGAGTGGGGGACAACATTGTCGCGCGATTCGCCCAGCAGGCGACTCCGGAACATCAAATGCGGCCGCTCGTCGCCGTCCAAATTATTATTACCGCTCTCCGCACGGTAACACTTGTGGGCCCGCAGGTGTAAAAGTCGGGTTCCGCGTGTGCGTGTCCGGCCGGCGGCACACGCACTCTCACGCATTCACGGATTCTTTGTAGCGATAGCGTGTAAAAGCACGCTCGCGCGTGAAAGGGCTTCTAAGAGAGCTAATGCGGTCTCTTTTCGGCTGTGTAATCAGACGTACGGACCCGGGGACTGGCGCGGCGGGCGGAGGAGGTGGCATTAAGAAATGGCGCGAGAAATAAAAATTAGGCCCATTTGCTGACCGTTGGTATTCCCCCCGGAGGTCGCCCAGGGACGAATACCGGGCGCGATTTCGGCCCCGGTCATTATGCAACATTGGAACACAGAGTTGTTGGGAGAAATTTATGCATATACGTGTATACACACGTCTTACCCGGTGCATCGTTTATCACTTATGTTAAATTTGACGTGGCGCGTCTTTCAGAACGGTCTCGCCAAATGTTTTTCATTGTGTCGGGGGTCTCGCTGTAATAAATGGGATAAAAAACGACGTTACGAATCACTCGGAAGAATCAATCGAGAGATGATCAACACTGTAAATTTGTATCGCGCGGAAGATTGGTAGCGGCGAGTTCTCATTTTAATGCATACTCACTCTGTCATACAACTCGCTTATCGAGGTATGTTTGCGACGCAATGGTGCTTTACGAATAGCCTGGAATAGACAGCCACCTCTCGGATGTCGTCAAAGTGTGGAATCTCCTCGCATTCGGGAAGGAAGAAGTGGAGAAGGTGCGCGCCATTGTCGAATCGAAGGCCAGCAGAGGTCGTCGAACGGCCGTCGTTCCCGGGTGTAGGTGGTTGAGAGAAGGCCAGACAAATTACCCCCGGCTTAATACGACAATGTGCCATCAACTTTGGCCTACACGCTGACAGTTACTATTTCATACACCACCTCCTACCTTCATCTGTGTCCCCACTGCTCGCATCGCGGGCCCCGTCGTCGTCTCCCGATTCCAACCTCCCGCCGCGTCGTTATGCCACGTGCACGGTGGGCCAAGAGATCAAGATCGAGAGCGGTACAACTCGATACACGCGAACACGTTGGATTGCGGGGGAAGTTTCTATGAATTTCATCACGCAGGCTCTTCGATTTAGATTTTAATTTGATTTGGTGGAATATCTTAATTAATTTTCGTTTTTACTTGCATACCTATCTCTATCAATAATGTAATTCTGTTTCATAAAATTTATATACCTCTGTATTATAATACGTATTAATTATGATTGATTTTATTGTGTGGAATTCATAATCTTCATGATATATCGTAGTTTCTCTCTAACTACATTTCGTGGACTCACGTGTCATGTGATTCGTAAAGGTCCGAAGGCGACCCAGATAATGTAGATCATTCAACGTTGATGTGCCGTAATTAAATAACAATTAGCGAGAATGAATAATCGTCCGAGAAACGTAGGTATGCGAGCGGCACACGTGTAACTGCCCTTGATGTATGGTTCTATAAACGCGCATTGTGCCCGAGACGAAATTGATCCCGGAGCTAAGAGGGATCGCGAGCGGGGAACCCCTCGTGCGATGAAAAGTTGGTTCGACCTGGTGGACTTACCTATACCTATCTACCTACCTACCTACCTATCTACCTCTACCTGTCGGTGAATGCCAGTCGTATCGGTGGACGATCCGCTTGTTTCGCGAGGAATTCGACAAAAGCGCTAATGAAGATACCCGCGGCTGAAGCAATGAATACGAAATGAGATGCTCTTAGAAAAGCATCAGTACAATGAACCGCGGTCACGAAAAGAGTCAAAGACCCTGAAGGGAAAGAGCGCTCATACAAGGTGTAGTCACTGCGGACACTTAAACGACGTCTCTCTGCATCTCACTCCTTTCCACGTTCCCTGCATCCCTCCTCCCGCCATCGTGGCCCTTTTCGCGCTCGTTCTCCATTTTCGGACGCGTGAGAGATATCTCCGAATCATTAACGGCAATTAAAACATTGATCAAGTGGGACGGAGCCCCGCGATGTAACGGAGGGACGTACCCAGCCGAACGTGAAAAGGGTTCCGTGAGGTCCCGGAGGGTGAGCGAGCCTGGGAGGAGAGAGAGGAGAGGACCTCATGCGGTGAGAGCATATTACTTCGCAGGAGGCTATGTGGGCCCATCTTCTTCTTCTTCCAGTCCTCTCCCTATTTCTTTCTCGCGCGCCCTTATCTCTCTCTCTCTCTCTCTCTCTCTCTCTCTCTCTCTCTCTCTCTCTCTCTCTTTCGCTCTCTGCAAGCCTCTATGGGTGCCTTGCTCGTCGCAGTGTCTCTCAACATGTCTCTCGTGTAACTGCGTGTATATCACGATAGAACTTTTCCGCATGGCTAGAGTACCTTAATGATTATCGTCGAGGCAATTTCTCTGTTAGGCAATCTCGTATAGATACAACGTGTATATTTAATTGGTACCAGCGCCGGAATACGCGTTCTTAAACGAGGTCGATTAATACGCCCGTGAATAGTTGATTACGCAATCTGGAGTAAATTTACTATTTCCGGATCACAAACTCCTCGCGGTCATAATTTAAGTAATATTTAAACGACTGAGCTTTTTTTGTGCTACTTCGCTCCCGCTGCGCTCCGATTCGCTTGATTGGATAGCGAGAGTTCAAACGCCAATCATGCGTGATTTGTATCGCACGTAACTCGACGATTAAATTGATTTGATCTGTAACACAAACATAACGTGGACAATTAAAAATCTGCAAAGAAAAACGTAAATCACATTGAACATGTTTCAAGTAATTATTATATATATAATTTGAGGGTTAGTTTTTGTTATTCTTAATCTAATCAAGTTTAATTAAAAATGCTTGGAATCTTATTTAGATAAGGGTATTTTTTTTGTTCTTTCCGATGCGTTTTTTTCGTTTAGAACATCGTATCGCGATATAAACGACCGGTACGTATCGAGCAGATTACTATCGTAAGAAAGATTGAGAGTTCGCAGCTGCATGCAACAGTCCGTATCCGGATGATGTGGGAATACCGTGCTATCGTACGATATATTCCCGTAAAACGGAGATAGCCGCGCGAGTAGGAAACTCGATCCAGAAACCCGCTCATTCCTATTTCTTCGTCGATGTGTAGTCGTGAAGAAGAAAGAGTCGGAAAAGAATCTCATCGGAGCGGGTAGCCATACTCGAATACTCGAATACATAATATAATATCGGTGTAGACACCTCTAACCCTATTTTACTCTCTTCTCTTCTGCCGCCAGCAATCGGCGCGTAAACGCCGTTAAACAATTCTGTCGGTAAGTGCAGGCCATACGAGAACACCTTAGCGTAACGAGCGTGGGGCTGGTGAGCATCTGAACGATTAGGGCCAATATCCATAGTCGACGATTTTTATATGTTTAAGATAATAATATGTCAAAGTACAGTCTTAAGATGTCATGAATCAATCATAAAGCCACATTAGCATCTTAAGACATTATTTAGGACGGCCTTAAAATAAGAACGGACTATGAATATCGGCCTAGATAACGTAGAAGAGAGAGGGAGGGAGGGAGAGAGAGAGAGAGAGAGAGAGAGAGAGAGAGAGAGAGAGAGAGAG